>NC_134696.1:46912077-47214577 GCF_050947455.1 Rhinoderma darwinii | reverse complement strand
TGAAAATAGCGCCTCAATAGCGCTGACAAACATCTGCCCATTGAAAGCAATGGGCAGACGTTTGTCTGTTCACACGAGGCGTATATTTACGCGCCGCTGTCAAATGACGGCGCGTAAATAGACGCCCGCGTCAAAGAAGTGACCTGTCACTTCTTTGGCCGTAATTGGAGCCGCTATTCATTGACTCCAATGAATAGCAGCGCTAATTACGGCCGTAATTGACGCGGCGTTCAAGCGCCTGCACATGCCGGTACGGCTGAAATTACGGGGATGTTTTCAGGCTGAAACATCCCCGTAATTTCAGCCGTTACGGACCCCCGCCGTGTGAACATACCCTTATAGGAATGGACGGAGACACTGACTTCCTGTCCACACACGAGACGCCTTGGCAGTGGGAGTCTCATTACTGGTGACATGACACAGCTGAGGAGTAGAAGGGAGGGGATAACTCACACATACAGCCACCGCTAAGAAGATTATCTTCACCACACTTTACATAGTGTGCCTCTCTAACAAGCCAGAGAATAAAATATTTTGTGTGAGTCAGTTCTGTCGGGCGCCGGTTGGTTTCAGTCATGCAAAAGATTTGGCACTTCCAGTATTATCATTGTTCTGCAAAACAACAGAACCCGCAACGCAGATGTGAACACAATCCAACCAAACAACAAAAGTAAAACAAAAATAGAAATGTCTACATAACAATTATGTGCTATGTGTTGGCGCCATCTGGTGGCAGCATGAAATAAAACAGGTTCGTGTTCTTTTAGTAGTGTCTATAAGTAGATATTTTCACATCGGCGTCAGTCTCCGTTCATAGCCTCCATCGGCAACTCCATCGGACTTGATAGCAAAAATAATATGCAGCGGTATTTTTCCCTTCAAAACTGCGTACACCATGACGGTGGTATGGCAGGGGCCGGTGGAACAATGGATCTGGTACTGCATGGTGGCTTCCGTTATAAACGAAAGCCACAAAGCAGATGTGTACTGTTTGAAAAGGAGAAACAAGGACTGCACATCCACAATATTAATCAGTGAACATGAACAGGAGGTTCTTAGTTAACATTTTGATCAAATTGTATAAGCCCACTTGCCCCTTCACGGCGACCTCCGATAATTAATAAATAGGCCCCTCCAAGTCACTTCAGAACTGAATTGGTTCGTACAAAAAACAGGTTTTATAAATTTTCTGGAAAATGTGAAAAATTGCTGCTAAACTTATAAGCCTTGTAACATCCTGAATAAATAAAAGTATGTTTAATACATGATGCCAACATAAAGTAGACATATCGGAAATGTTAATTATTAACTAATTTGTGTGGTATGACAATCTACTTTACAAGTAAAGAAAATAAAATGTAGAAAAATTCCTCTTAATTTTTGATAAATGTTGGCGTTTTTCACAAATAAACACAGAAGTTATCAACCAAAATTGACCACTAACATAAAGCACAATGTGTCACGAGAAAACGATCTGAAAATCGCTTGTAAGTAAAAGCATTTCGACGTTTTAACCATAAAATGGCACATGTTAGATTTGAAAAATAAGGCTCTGTCAGAAAGGTCAAAACTGGTTGCCGCGATAAGGGGTTAATGGCTTTGAATACCTTTTGGGCCTTTTTTTTTTTATATTAATATTGCTTTGGGTCAGGAGTGGGATTCAAATTTTTAACAACAGGTTCCCTGTTTTGCGTACAAGGACAAACGCGCTGGGGGTCGCGTAGTTTTGCGGTGTAACGCGCCATGGAAAATTATTCTAATAATAAAATAAAACCATTACGATATTCCAAATACACCCTATATTAACGTGGACTCTAAATAATGAAATTCCCTGTCCAGAATGTTTAAATGGATTTCCACACTATGTATATAATTACATAAGCGTACATACCTATCCTACCCGCACTCATTATATTAAACTCACCCATTACGTATAGACCTATATGCGCACATTCAATATCCTTAATGTCCTCGGCCCATTTAGTTACGCTGTGCACTGTAAGAACGGTGAAGGACAGTGCGGCGTGCACAGAAAGCCGCAACAAATATCCCGGCTAATGCACAGACACGGTGCCAGAACCAAGCTCATGAAATAAGTACAGCACCAGAACAAAAATCAGTACATACATACAGCGCCAGAACAAAGCTCAGTACATAAATACAGCACCAGAACAAAACTCAGTACATATATACAGCACCAGAACAAAGCGCAGTACATATATACAGTACCAGAACAAAGCTCAGTACATATGGTCCCCCAGTGTTTTCCAGTTCCCAGTATTACCCGTTCCTGCTGCCTGTACCCTGTATCCCATGCTATTGTATCTACAGTGAAAGTTAAGTTGAGTCTTCCGCTGCATCCACGGTGCTACCTGCTGAGAAAGTCAAGTCGTGCCTTCCGCTGCACCCATGGTGCCACCTGCTGTGAAAGTCAAGTCCTGCTTCCGCTACTGTCTACATTGCCTCAGTTACCCATTCCGAACTATAGACATTGTTTTGTACCTTGTTGGCCAGCTGCTACCCGGCTTTGCGGTACGGCCCAGTGGGTCCACACCCCGCGCCGTGACAGTAGGTAACAGCAGTGTTTTTTATTTAGAAAATCGATCAAGTTATGACATATTTTAGCTTTATGCTAATGACTTTCTTAATGCCCAACTGGGCGTGTTTTTACTTTTTGACCAAGTGGGCGTTGTGGAGAGAAGTGTATGGCGTATTAAAGTCACTGGGTTCTATCGGGCGCCGTTGGTTTCAGTCATGCGAAGGATTCGGCACTTCCAGTATTATCATTGTTCTGCAGGACAACAGAACCAGCAACGCAGATGTGAACACAACTCAACCAAACAACAAAGGTAAAAGAAAATAGAAATGTCTACATAACAATTATTTTCTATGTGTTGGCGCCATCTGATGGCAGCATGAAATAAAACAGAGGTTCGTGTTCTTTTAGTAGTGTCTACAAGTACATATTTTCACATCGGCGTGAGTCTCCGTTCAGAGCCTCCATCAGCAACTCCATCAGACTTGACGGCAAGAATAATATGCAGCGGTATTCTTGCCTTCAAAACAGCGTACACACTGCCGGTGGTCAGAGGCGTAGCTAACGGCTCATGGGCCTGAGTGCAAGAATTCAGCTTGGGCCCCTCTTTCCCTCCCCACACCACCTTCACCAGACCCCTGGGCGCACCTATGCCCAGCCGCCTTGCCCAACAGCCCCCACAGTATAATGCCCCCACACAGTATAATGCTCCCATAGCTGCCCCCACTCAGTATAATGCCCCCCATAACTGCCCCATACCGTATAATGCTCCCTATATCAGCCCCCACAGTATATTGCCCCACATAGCTGCCCCATACTGTATAGTGCCCCCCATACAGTATAATGCCCCCCATACAGTATAATCCCCCCATATCAGCTCCCCATACAGTATAATACAGACTCTGCAGCTCACCTGGAGTCCTCCGCACCGCCTCTTCCACGCTGGCTGGAACGCCCCTCACGTGACGACACGGTCACATGGTACACTAAGTGTACCATGTAACCGTAACCAGGAAGTGCCGGCTTCACGGCACAGAAAAATTATTTCATCAGCATGCTGTATGGCAATGGGGGCCGCGTGGGCCCCCCCAGGCTTAGGGGCCCAGTCGCAACTGCGACCGCTGTGACCCCTATAGCTACGCCACTGACGGTGGTATATGTCAGGGGCCGGGGATACACGTCGAACAATGGATCCGGTACTGCATGGTGGCTTCTGTTATAATCAAAAGCCACAAAGCAGATGTGAACAAGGCCTTAGACATCCAGAAAAGGAATTCAAAACCTTTTATTAAATTAATATTCCCACCTTAAAGGGGTTTTCCCATGAGAGACATTTGCTTCTAAACAGACCTATCCTCAAATATGTTTTCGGATTCGGAACCCGAGCAGTACACACAATTGGCAGCAGCTATACTGGCAATGATGCGTGTTGTCAAGGACACCTTTCATGTAAAGGATGACACCATCACCACTTTGCAAGAATAGGCACCTCAGCAGCCAGTAGTAGATTAAGTAGACCATAGGCCCTGACCTGTTACCCAAACTTGGGCCCCCCTTCTCCACCCCTGCCGCGCCGTAACTATTGTTAACACTACCTTTTCGTGCAAGCATTAACAAATGGTTGTTAAAATTCCCCTTGTTAAAGGGCTGTGTCCCTACATATTGACAGTCTCCAACCGTCTCTGACAGTATCGCACTGTGCAGGGACACATCCTCCTGATAAGGGGAATGCTAACACCCATTTGTCTATCAGTCCTGGACTACATAAAGACAATATGTGAAATACAAGGTTTTCCTATAATAAACATGTCTGGAGAGGTGACATCTTTTCTATAAATCCAGTGACTCACATGTGACTTCTTCTAAGAGTCTAGTAATTTTTTTTCCTCTTTTCCTCTCCATCCGGTCCAGACTTCATGACGATTTTTCCCGGCCATGACCCATTTCTGCAGAATTTGCCACACAAATGTCTTTGGCTCCTCACTTTTCCAACATTTCCACACCTATAAAAGAAGATAAAATTCTCATGGTGCCACATACTGTGCCCCTAAATATAATAGCACCATACACTGCGTCCCTGAATAAAATAGCACCAAACACTGTGCCCCTAAATATAATTGTGTCATACACTGTAAAGTGAAGCACCACATACACAGTGCCCTAGATAGCGCCACACACAGCCCCCTGTAGATAGCGCCACACACAGCCCCCTGTAGATTGCGCCACACACAACCCCCTGTAGATAGTGCCACACACAGCCCCATGTAGATAGTGCCACACACAGACCCCTGTAGACAGCACCACACACAGCCCCCTGTAGATAGCGCCACTCAAAGCCCCTGTAGATAGCGCCACACACAGCCCCCCCTGTAGATAGCGCCACACACAGCCCCCCTGTAGATAGCGCCACACACACCCCCTGTAGATAGCGCCGCATAGCCCCCCTATAGATAGCACCACGCACACACCCCTGTAGAAAGTGCCACACACCCCTGTAGATAAGGCCAAACAGACCCCCTGTAGATAGTGCCCCACACACCTCCCTGTAGACAGCATCACACACAGCCCTCCTGTAAATAGTGCAATGAATACCCCCTATAAATAGCGCCACACAGCCTCCTGTAGATAGTGCCACACACAGCCCCCTGTAGACAGCACCACACGCAGCCCCCTGTAGATAACACCACACAAAGCCCCTGTAGATAGCGCCACACACAGCCCCTGTAGATAGTGCCACACACAGCCCTTGTAGATAGCATGACACACAAACCCACTATATATAGCGCTACAGACACACACTCAGTAGATAACACCACTCACAGCCCCCTGAAGATATCGCCACACAAAGCGCCTGTAGATAGCACCACACACACCCCTATAGATAGCGCCACATACAGCCCATTGTTGTTAGCGACACACACACCCACTATTGATAGTGCCACACACACACCGTTTGTAAATAGCGCCACACAGCCCACTGTAGATAGCTCCACAGACACCCTTTGGAGAGGCGACAGATTTTCTATAAATCCAGTGACACACAGATGAATTCTTCTCAGATTCTAGTAGTTTTTTTTCCTCTTTTCTTCTTCATCCAGTCCAGACTTCATGACGACTTCTCCCGGCCATGACCCATTTCTGCAGAATTTGCCACTCAGATGTCTTTGGCTCCTCACTTTTCCAACATTTCCACACCTATAAACGAAGATAAAATTCTCATGGTGCCACACACTGCGCCTCTAAATATAATAGCACTATACACTGCGTCCCTGAATAAAATAGCATCAAACACTGTGCCCCTAAATATAATTGTGTCAAACACTGTAAAGTGAAGTACCACATACACAGTGCCCCTGTAGATAGCGCCACACACAGCCCCCTGTAGATAGAGCCACACACAGCCCCCTGTAGATTGCGCCACACACAACCCTATGTATATAGTGCCACAGACGGCCCACTGTAGATAGCGCCACACACAGCCCCCTGTAGATAGTGCCACACACACCCCCTGTAGATAGAATCACACACAGCCCCCCCCTATAGATAGCGCTGCACACACACACCCCTGTAGATAGCACCCCACACACCCCCTGTAGATAGCGCTGCACACCCCCCCCCCTGTAGATAGCATCACACACAGCCCCCTATAGATAGCACCACGCACGCACCCCTGTAGAAAGTGCCACACACCCCCTGTAGATAGTATTACACATAGCCCCCCTATAGATAGTGCCCCACATATCTCCCTGTAGATAGCATCACACAAATCCCTCCTGTAGATAGCGCCACATACAACCCCCCTGTAGATAGCGCCACACACAGCCTCTGTAGATAGCATCACACACAGCCCCCCCTGTAAATAGTGCCACAAAAAAAACCTATAAATAGCGCCACACAGCCTCCTGTAGCTAGTGCCACACACCCACCCCTTGTAGATAGCGCCATACACAGCCCCTGTAGATAGCATGACACAAACACCCACTATAGATAGCGCCACACACACACCCCCTGTAGACAGCACAGCTCCTGTAGATAGCACCACACAAAGCCCCTGTAGATAGCGCCACACACACACCCCTATAGATAGCGCCACATACACCACCCTGTTGATAGCGACACAAACACGCACTATAGATAGCGTCACACACACCCGCTGTAGATATCGCTACACACACCCCCTGTAGATAGTGCCACACCCCCCCTGTAGATAGCACCACACCCCCTGTAGATAGCATCACACACAGCCCCCCTATAAATAGCACCACACACACACCCCTGTAGAAAGTGCCACACAGACCCCCTGTAGATAGTGCCCCATACACCTCCCTGTAGATAGAATCACACACAGCCCTCCTGTAGATAGCGCCACATACAAGACCCCTGTAGATAGCGCCACACACAGCCCCTGTAGATAGCATCACACACAGGCCCCTGTAAATAGTGCCACCAACACCCCCTATAGATAGTGCCACACAGCCCCCTGGTAGATAGTACCACACACACTCCCCCTTGTAGATATCACCAAACAGCCCCCCTGTAGATAGCACCACCCCTTATAGAAAGCGCCACACGGACCCCCTGTAGAAATCGCCACACAGCCCCCATGTAGATGCGACGATGCAGGCCTGGTCTCTTCTGATGCGGATACAATTTATTCCAGGGGCCTTCAGATTCGCAGCAAAACCGTGACAAAATTAAGATGTGGTCTTACCTGTTCCCATTCCAGCGCTGTCCTCTTCTCCGACAATGCATGCAGGCATGGTCTCTTCTGGCGAGGCTGCTTCCAGCGGAACGACAGCTCTAATACACTGCACTACGCATGCAGTGCAGTGTATTAGAGTAGCGATCAGGGCCTCCTGCCCTCAAGTACCTTAGTGGGACAAAGTAATAAAGTTAAAAAAAAGTTAAAAAAAGATGTGTAAAAATAAGAAAATAAAAGTTTTGAAAGTGACAAAAGTAAAAATCCCCCCTTTTCCCTTATCAGTCATTTATTATTAATAAAAATAGATAAATAAACAAATAAACTATACATAATTGGTAACGGCCTGAACTACAAAATTATTTTGTTATTTATCCCGCACGTTGAACGCCGTAAAAGAAAATAATAATAAACCGTACCACAATCACAATTGTTTGGTCACTTCACCTCCCAAAAAATGGAATAAAAAGAGATCAAAAAGTTGCATGTACCTAAAAATGGTAATGATTGAAACTACAGTTCGTTACGCAAAAAATAAGTCCTCGCACGGCTTTCTTGATGGAAAAATAAAAAAGTTATGGCTCCTACAACATGGTAACGCAAAGAGTGAATGATTTTTTACAAAACGTATTTTATTGTGCAAACGGCATAAAACATGAAAAAACTATAAACATCTGGTATCACCGTAATCGTATCGCCACCCAGAATAAAGTGAATATGTCATTTATAGCGCACGGTGAACGCTGTAAAAACAATTAAATAAGAAAACAATAGTAGAATTGCTGTTTTTTAGTCACCACGCCACCTAAAAATAGAATAAAAACTGATCAAAAAGCCGCATGCACCCCAAGAAAACTACAATGAATTCCTCAAGGGGTCTACTTTCCAAAATGGGGTCACTTTTGGGGGGTTTCCACTGTTTTGGCACCACTAGACCTCTTCAAACCGGACATGGTGCCTAATAAAAAAGAGGCCTCAAAATCCACTAGGTGCGCCTTTGCTTCGGAGGCCGGTGCTTCAGTCCATTACTGCACTAGGGCCACATGTGGGATATTTCTCAAAACTGCAGAATCTGGGCAATAAGTATTGAGTTGCGTTTCTGTGATAAATCCTTTTGTGTTATAGAAAAAAATGGTATAAAAAGGATTTTCTGACAAAAAAAAATATGTAAATTTCACCTCTACTTTGCTCTAAATTCCTGTGAAACACCTAAAGAGTTCATAAACTTTCTAAATGCTGTTGTGAATACTTTGAGGGGTCTAGTTTCTAAAATGGGGTGTTTGATGGGGGTGTCTAATATATAGGCCCCTCAAAGCAAATTCAGAACTGAACTGGAACCTAAAAAAAAATAAAAATGAGGCAATACTTCGTTTTTCCTAATGAGCATTGCCTACTCTAAGACGACTCAAGTTTTGACCGTTTGTATAAACGGAGACCCCTATTAGACCGTGTCAGTGCCCGGTTTTCCCAAGCATACACCCCCGAGAATTGTATTTCAATTGATGAGTCCTTGGTACATTTTAAAGGGAGGCTTCAATTCCGTCAGTACCTGCCGGGTAAGAGGGCAAGGTATGGCGTGAAGATGTATAAGCTGTGCGAGAGTGCATCAGGGTATACCTACAGATTTAGGATATATGAAGGGAAGAACACCAGTGCTCAGCCCAAAGAATGCGCCCCCCCCCCCCCTTACTGGGAGTTAATGCAAAAATTGTTTGGGATTTGGTGCACCCACTGCTGGACCAGGGTTACCAACTCTACCTGGATAATTTTTATACCAGCGTCCCACTCTTCAACTGCCTCGCCTCCATAAGTCCTGCGGCATGCGGCACTGCTAGAAGAAATCTGAGAGGCCTCCCTAAGACTCTGCAGGGCAAACACTCAGAAGGGGTGAGAGCAGGGCACAATCTAGCAGCAACATATTGTGTGTCATGTACAAGGACAAGAGAGATGTCACACCAGTACCCATGTACCTGTAAGAGGTACCAGTACAGAGACCCCCAAACCAGACTGCATCCTGGACTACAATAGGTACATGGGAGGGGTGGACTTGTCAGATCAAGTCCTGAAGCCCTACAGCGCCATGCGGTGTGGTATAAGAAGCTGGCCGTGCACCCCATATAGATGGCATTGTACAATGAATATGTGCTACGTCGATGTGCAGGCCAGACGGGAACTTTCCGGGAATTTCAAGAGGTGGTTATCAAGAAACTAATTTTTAGGGACCAAGAAGGGGGGGCACCCAGTACTTCTGGAAGTGGGGCCACACGCATCGTACCAGGGCAACACTTTCCAGGAGAAGTTCCCCAAACTGGCAAGAAAGGAAAAAGTCAAAAGAGGTACAAAGTCTGCTATAAGAGGGGGATAAGGGAGGACACAATATATCAATGTGACACGTGTCCCGAAAAACTAATGCTCCGTATGAAAGAGTGCTTCAAAATGTATCATACATCCAATGATTTTTAATCTACCCCGGTTTTACTTACCCTGATGTACTCCGCACATGTTATCCCCCTCATCTTTCTCTTCTGAGCCCTGTCGTGTGCCCAGGCAGCTGATAACAGCCACATTGAGGGTATTGCCATACCCGTGAGAACCCACATTACAGTTTATGGTGTGTATGTCCCGGTAAAAATGCTCACTACACCTCTAGATGAATGCCTTAAGGGGTGTAGTTTTCAAAATGGGGTCACTTCTCAGAGGTTTCAACTGTACTGGTACCTCAGGGGCTTCTGCATACATGACTTCGCACCAGAAAATCCCCAGTAGGCCAAATGGTGGTCCTTTCCTTCTGAGCCCTCCCATGGGCCCAAACATCAGTTTATCACCACAAGTTGGGCATTGCCGCACTCAGGACAAATTGGGCAACAAAATGGGGTATTTTATTTCTTGTGAAAATAAGATATTTTGAGCTAAAACTACATATTATTGGAAAAAATTATATTTTTTTAAATTCCCAGCCCAATTCAAATAAGTTTTGTGAAGAAACTATGGGGTCTAAATGGTCACATTACCCATGAATTAATTCCTTGAGGGGTGTAGTTTCCAAAATGGGGTCACTTCTGGTGGTTTTCCATTGCTTTGATACCTCTGGGGCTCTGCAAATGCGACATGGCACCCGAAAACCAATCCAGCAAAATCTGCACTCCAAAGAACACACAGCGCTCCTTCCCTTCTGAGGCCTCCCATGGGCTCAAACAACAGTTTTTCGCCACAAATGGGGTATTGCTGCACTCAGGAGAAATTGGGCAACAAAATGGTGTATTTTGTTCCCTGTGAAAAGAAGAAATTTTGATAAAAAATGACATCTTATTGGAAAAAAATGAAATTTTTTTTATTTCACAGCCCAATTCAAATAGGTGCTGTGAAAAAACTGTGGGGTCAAAATGGTAACAACAACCATAAATGAATTCCTTGAGGGGTGTAGTTTCCAAAATGGTGTCACTTCTGGTGGGTTTCCATTGCTTTAATACCTCTGGGGCTCTACAAATGCGACATGGCACCCAAAAACCAATCCAGCAAAATCTGCACTCCAAAGAACACACAGCGCTCCTTCCCTTCTGAGGCCACCCATGAGCCCAAATGGCAGTTTATCGCCACAAATGGGATATTGCTGCACTCAGGAGAAATTGGGCAACAAAATTGTGTATTTTGTTCCCTGTGAAAATAAGAAATGTTTATCAAAAATGACATCTTATTGGAAAAAATGTCATTTTTTTAATTTCACAGCCCAATTCAAATACGTGCTGTGTAAAAACTATGGGGTCAAAATGGTAACAACAACCATAAATTAATTCCTTGAGGGGTTTAGTTTCCGAAATGGGGTCACTTTTGTGGGATTCCTAATGCATTGGCACCTCAACACCTCTTCAAACCTGGCATGCTGCCTAAACTATATTCTAATAAAAAAGAGGCTTCAAAATGTACTAGGTCCTTCTTTGCTTCTGGGGCTTGTGTTTTATTCCACGAGCGCACTAGAGACACATCTGGGACATTTCTAAAAACTGCAGAATCTGGACAATACATATTTAGTAGTGTTTCTTTGGTAAAACCTTCTGTGTTACAGAAAAAAATTGAATACAATTAAAATTCAGCAAGAAAAATTACATTTGCAAATTTCACCTCTACTTTGCTTTAATTTCTGTGAAATGCCTAAAGGGTTAAATAAACTTTCTAAATGCTGTTTTGAATACTTTGAGGGGTCTAGTTTTCAAAATGTGGTGTTTTATGGGGGTTTCTAATACATAGGCCCCTCAAAGCCACTTTGGAACTGAACAGGTACCTTAACCCCTTCCCGACATTTGCCGTACATGTACGTCATGGAAAGCATTGACTTCCCGCATCTTGCCGTACATGTACGCCGAATGTTTGGGACCGGCTCAGAAGCTGAGCCGGTGCCATCATCACCGGATCTCAGCTGTATCTTACAGCTGACATCCGGCTGTAACGGCGGGGACCGAAATTAGCTTCGATCCCCGCCATTAACCCCTTAAGTGCAGCGCTCAAACGCGATCGCTGCACTTAAGGTGTTTGCAGCTCATCGGAACCCCAGTAATGAAATTGCCGGGGTTCCGGTGGCTGCAATGGCAACCGGAGGCCTAATACTGGCCTCCCGGTCTGCCTAGCACCGAAGCCGGTCAAGATCCGCCCGGCGGCGGAGCCTGATCGGCTTCCGTAGCTGCCGGCAAGATGGCGCCGGGTCAGGAGCTGATCCGGCGTCATCAGCCGTGGAAGTCAGCTGTACTGTACAGCTGACATCCACCTGTAACGGCAGGAACCGGAGCTAGCTCCGATCCCTGCCATTAACCCCTTCGATGCAGCAATCGAAAGCGATTGCTGCATCGTAGCGGTTACTAGCAGATCGCCAGCCCTGACAGGCAATCAGGACTGGCGACTGCTGTTATGGCAACAGGAGACACAATGGTCTCCTGCTCTGCCATTACGGAAGCCGATTTAGGCCCCGCCGGGAGGCGAAGCCTAATCGGCTTACTGTCAGTGAATGACTGACAGATCTAATACATTGTACTACATAGGTAGTGCAATGTATTAGAAAAAAAAAAATCTGACCGTTGGACCTTCAAGTCCCCTAGTGGGACTTGAGAAAAAGTGTAAAAAAAGTATAAAAAAGTGTAAAAAAAAGTGCAAATAATAAAAGTTTGAAAACAATAAAAGTTTCAAGTAATCAAATAAAACACAATTCCCCTTTTACTCTTATCAAGTCCTTTATTATTGAAAAATAATAATAAACCATATGTATTTGGTATCGCCACGACCGTAACGACCTGAGGTATCAATATTATATTATTTATTGCACGCGGTGAACAGCGTAAAAAAAAACGTAAAAAACGTTACCAGAGTTTCTGTTTTTTAGTCACTTTGCCCTACAAATGTTAGAATAAAAAGTGATCAAAAAGTCGCACGTATCCAAAAATGGTACCTATAAAAACTATAGCTCGTCCCGCAAAAAACAAGCCCTCATACACCTCCGTCGACAAAAAAATTAAAAAGTTATGGTTCTCACAACTTGGCGACAGAAAAAATACATTCTTTTTACAAAAGTAATTTTATTGTGCAAAAAGTTGTAAAACATAAAAAAGTGCTATAAATTAGGTATCGCCGGAATCGTACTGACCCTCAGAATAAAGTTAACATGTAGTTTATAACGCAAGGTGAACGCTGTATAAAAAAAACGAAAAAAGCTGTGCCAGAATTGCGTTTTTTTGTTTACCTGGCATCCCAAAAAATAGGATAAAAGGTGATCAAAAAGTCACATGTACCCCAAAATGGTACCAATAATAACTACAGCTCGTACCGCAACAAACCAGCCCTCATACCACTACGTCTATGAAAAATAAAATTAGTTATGGCTCCAATAAGTCAGGAAATAAAAAAATATGCAGTTATGCCCAAGGGGAACATTTCTTCTGTTTGAAGAGGCGATTTATCAAGGACCTAAAATTAGGGAACCAGGAAAGGGAGGGCCCAAACATATCCGCTGGAAGCGACGGTGCCCGTATTATACCAGGACAACACTTCCTAGCAAAATTCCCCAAACTACAAAGGCGCGGAGTGTGGATCAAAAGGGGGATAATAAAGGACGCCATATATCAGTGCGACACCGGCCTGTGCAGAAAGGATTGCTTCACAGCGTAACACACATCTATGGATTATTTTATTGTTTTTTTTTACCCCATTATTATACCACCTGACTATGCCCCTTATATACTCCGCCCGGCTTACATATGCCCTACATTATAAACGGAAACACCAGTAAGACTCCAAACAAAACTACTACCAAGCAAAATCCACGCTCCAAAAGCCAAATGGCATTTCCTCCCATCTGAACCCTACAGCGTGCCCAAACAGCAGTTTCCTTCCACATATATGGCACCGGGAGAACCCTTTTAGCAATTTTTGGGGTGTGTGTCTCCAGTGGCATAAGCTGGGCACGACATATTTGCCACTGAATGGAATATCTAGGGAAAAATATAAATTTTAAATTTGCACCATCCACCGCGCATTCATTTATGGAAAAGACCTGTGTGGTGAAAATGCTCACTACACCCCTTAATAAATGCCTTGAGGGGTGCAGTTTCCATAATGGGGTCACTTCCCAGGGGTTTATTTTTATTATTTCACATCTGAGCCTCTGCAGTTGTGAACCAATACTTTGTAAATCGCCAAATTAGGCCTCAATTTTACATGGTACGCTTTCACTCCTGAGCCTGGTCGACTGTCCAGGCAAGAGATTAGGGCCACATGTAGGGTGTTTCTAAAACCAGGAAACCCAGCATAATAATTAGAGAGCTGTCTTGTTATGGTGGCACAAGCCGGGCACCACATATTGTCCACATATCTGTGGAAAAAATCCCATTTTCACTCTGCAACATCGAGTTCACACTAATTTCTACAAAACACCTGCAGGGTTAACATGCTCACTACACCCCTAGGTAAATGCATTGAGGGGTGTAGTTTCCAAAATTGGGTCACTTCTGGGGGGTTTCCACTGTTTTGGGCCCACAGGCGCCCAGAAACCAATCCAGCAACATCTGCACTCCAAATGGCGGTCCTTCCCTTCTGAGCCCTGCCGTGTGCCCAAACAGCAGTTTATGACCACATATGGGGTATTGCCGTACTCGGTAGAAATTGCTTTACAAATGTTGGGTTCTTTTTTTTCCTTTATTTGTTGCGAAAATGAAAAAATTGCCATAAAGCTACGTCTTATTGAAGAAAAAGGATTGTTTTTATTTTCACTGCCCAATTCTAATAAATTCTGTGAAACATCTGTGGGGTCAAAATGCTCACTACGCCCCTAGATGAATTCCTCAAGAGGTGTAGTTTCCTAAATGGTGTCACTTTTTGGGCGTTTTCATTGTTTTTTCCCCTCAGGGGCTTTGCAAATGTGACATGGCCGCCGCAAACCATTCCTGCTCAATGTGATCTCCAAAAGCCAAATAGCGCTCTTTCCCTTCTAAGCCAAGCCGTGTCTCCAAACAGCCGTTTATTACCACATGTGGGGTATTGTTTTACTCGGGAGAAATTGCTTTACAAATTTTGTGGTGCTTTTTCTCCTTCAGTCCTTGTGGAAATGAGTAAAAATAAGCTAAACCTACATTTTCTTTGAAAAAATGTTGATTTTTATTTTCAGGGCCTACTTCCAATAATTTCTGCAAAAAACCTGTGGTGTCAAATCGCTCACTATACCCCTAGATAATTTCCTCAATGGGTGTAGTCTCAAAATGGGGTCACTTGTGGGGGGTTTCCACTGTTTTGTCTCCTCAGGGACTTCGTAAATGTGACATGGCCTCCGCAAACCATTCCTGCTAAACTTGAGCTCCAAAAGCCAAATAGCGCTCTTTCCCTTCTCAGCCCTGCCATGTCTCCAAACAACCGTTTATTACCACATGTGGGGTATTGTTTTACTCGGGAGAGATTGGTTTACAAATTTTACGGTGCTTTTTCTCCTTCAGTCCTTGTGGAAATGAGAAAAAATTAGCTAAACCTACATTCTCTTTGAAAAAATTTAGATTGTCATTTTCAGGGCCTATTTCCAATAATTTATGCAAAAAACCTGTTGGGTCAAAACGCTCACTATACCCCTAGATAATTTCCTCAATGGGTGTAGTTTCCAAAATGGGGTCACTTGTGGGGGGTTTCCACTGTTTTGTCCCCTCAGGGGCTTTGTAAATGTGACATGGCCTCCGCAAACCATTCCTGCTAAACTTGAGCTCCAAAAGCCAAATAGCGCTCTTTCCCTTCTCAGCCCTGCCGTGTCTCCAAACAACCGTTTATTACCACATGTGGGGTATTGCTTTACTCGGGAGAAATTGCTTTACAAATTTTTCGGTGCTTTTTCTCCTTTAGTAATTTAGTAATTTCTGTAAAAAACCTGTGAGGTCAAAATGCTCACTGTACCCCTAGATAATTTCCTTGAGGTGTGTAGTTTCCCAGATGGGGTCACTTTTGGGGGATTTTGACTGTTTTGGCACCGCAAGAGCCCTTCAAACCTGACATGGTGCCTAAAATTTATTCTAACAAAAATAAGGCCCCAAAATCCACTAGGTGCTCCTTTGCTTCTGAGGCCGGTGCTTCAGTCCAGTAGCACGCTACGGCCACATGTGGGATATTTCCTAAAACTGCAGAAACTGGGCAACAAATATTGAGCATTTCTCTGGTAAAACCTTCTGTGTTATAAAAAAAATTGTACTAAAAATTTATTTCTGCAAAAAAATATGAAATTTGTAAATTTCACCTCTACTTTGCTTTAATTCCTGTGACATGTGTAAAGGGTTAAGACATTTTCTAAATGCTGTTTTGAATACTTTGAGGGGTGAAGTTTTTAAAATGGGGTGACTTTTTGGGGGTTTCTAATATACAAGGCCCTCAAAGCCACTTCACAACTGAACTGGCCCCTGTAAAAATGGCCTTTTGAAATTTTCTTGAAAATGTGAGAAATTGCTGCTAAAGTTCTAAGCCTTGTAACGTCATAGAAAAATAAAAGGATGTTCAAAAAACGATGCCAATCTAAAGTAGACATATGGGGGATGTTAATTAGCAACAATTTTGTATGTTATAACTGCCTGTCTTACAAGCAGATACATTTAAATTGAGAAAAATGCTATTTTTTGCAATTTTTCGCTAAATTTTGGTGTTTTTCACAAATAAATACTGAACATATCGAGCAAATTTTGCCAGTAACTTAAAGTCCAATGTGTCACGAGAAAACAATCTCAGAATCGCTTGGATAGGTGAAAGCATTCCGGAGTTATTACCACATAAAGTGACACATGTCAGAATTGAAAAATGAGGCTCGGTCAGGAAGGTCAAAAGTGGCTAAAGAGGGAAGGGGTTAAAAAAAAGGCTTTTGAAATTTTTTAAAAAATATGACAATTAAAAGAATGTTCAAAAAACTATACCAATCTAAAGTAGACATATGGGAAATGTGAACTAGTATCTATTTTGGGTGGTATAACCGTCTGTTTTACAAGCAGATGCATTTAAATTCTGAAAAATGCTATTTTTTATAAATTTTCTCTAAATTTTGCAATTTTTCACCAATAAACATTGAATATATCGTCCAAATTTTACCACTAACATAAAGCCCAATGTGTCCCGAGAAAACAATCTCAGAATCGCTTGGATAGGTTTAAGCATTCCGACGTTATTACCACATAAAGTGAAATATGTCACATTTGAAAAATGGGCTGTGAGCCTTAAAGGGTTATTGCCAAGTTGACTCAAATTTTTTTTTTTAGACATTCTAAGCAGGAAATGAATTTTAAAACATTTGCTGTTAAAATGTTTTAAAAATTCATTCCCTAAGTACCTTTTTTTTACACTTGATAACTCAGCAAGTGCTGGTTATCTTTTCTAAAAAGGGGCGTGAGCGGCTCGATGTCAATCAAGCCTCTCTGCTCTACAGTGTGCGCGCTCTCGACGTTGCTAGATACTGTAGTTCTAGCAACATCGGGAGAATGTTCGTCTTTACCGTGAATGTCAAATACGCTACACTTCACTACACTACACTACACTACAGTATATTCACCCCGTTTCGGCAAACAACTTTCCCCCCCCCACCCTGTCACTACATGTAATGTTTGTATCCGCCGCACCGGTGCTGCATCAGCACCCGGCGAACAAAAAATATATAAAAAAAATAAACTCACCTAAGACATTCCTACGGAGCTCTGAACGCTCCCGTCACTTGCCATCTTCCTTCTTCTTGGCGCCGCTCGCATTCATAGTAACAATGCGTTGTGGCGCTGATGATGTAATCATATCAGGCACACGTGATTACGTCATCTGCGCCCACCGCTCTGTTATTGTGAATGGGAGCATTAGAAGAAAAGTGACGGGACCTTTCAGATCTTGGTGGGAACGTCTTAGGTGAGTTTATTTATGTATGTATGTGTATATGTGCGTGTATGTTTGCATGTATGTATGTTTGCATGTATATATGTGCATGCTTGTATATATCTATGTATGTTTGTATGTATGTTTGTTTGTATATATGTCTGTATGGCCATGTATGATACTGTCTGCTGGCGCCCTGTATCTAAGTCAACTTGGCGGCAGGCTTCTATACATGGTATAACAGTCAGTATCACACATGAAACTGAAACTAAGCCTACGACATGTTTTATTTCTTTTTTTTTTATATATTTTTTTTACAGGTTTGGTGTTTGGACTACGTCGGTTTCGAGGACTACGTAGATGACGTGTTTTTTTTTACAATAAAATGGTTAATGAGGGTTGTGTTGGGGGTGCTTTATTTCAATAAAATATTTTATCTATATATTTGTCTTTTCTTTTCAAGTTTTATTACTACCACTTTAGTAATGGCCGCGGTCTGAGTGACAACGTCCATTACTAAGGGGAGGCTTAGTGTTAGCCGGTGCAGAGGCTAACACTAACCACCATTATTACCCCGGTACCCACCACCACCAGGGGTGCCGGGAAGAGCCAGGTACGATCCAGTACCCGACCATCTGTGGTGATGGTCGGGCTCTGGGGCGGCCGCAGGCTGATATTATGAGGCTGGGAAGGGCCAAAAACAGTGGACCTTCCCACCCTTGTAATGCTAGGCTGCTGCTGCTGCTGTGTTGTATCTGGCTGGTTATAAAAGTGGGGGGGACCCCACGTCATTTTTTTTTATTATTTATTTTTTTTTTTTATTAAAAAGACATGGGGTTCTACCCAATTTATCATAACCAGCCACAAACAACACAGTGTTATTAGCCTGGGAATGTACTAAACCAGTGGCCCCTCCCACCCATGTAATGCCAGGCTGCTGCGGCCTTGTATATGGCTGGTTATTAAAAATGTGGGGAACCCGTCTATTGTTAAATGTAAAAAAAAAACGACGTGGGGGTCCCCCCCATTTTTATAACCAGCCCGATACAACACAGCAGCAGCAGCCTAGCATTACAAGGATGGGAAGGTCCACTGTTTTTGGCCCTTCCCAGCCTCATAATACCAGCCTGCGGCCGCCCCAGTTCCCGACCATCACAACAGATGGTCGGGTACTGGATCGTACCAAGCTCTTCCCGGCACCCCTGGTGGTGGTGGGTACCGGGGTAATAATGGGTGGTTAGTGCTAGACTCTGCACCGGCTAACACTAATTACCGCCTTAATAATGGACGCTGTCAATCAGCCAACTGCCATTATCTAGGCACTAATAAAGTTTAAAAAAAAACACAAAGACAATTTTTTTTTATTGAAATAAGAAATCCCCAACAAAACCCTCGTTAACCGTTTTATTACAATTTGCAAAAAACTTAGATCTACGCAGTAGTCCAACGAATCGAAGATGTAGTCCAATCGGTACATCAAAATCTGCAACAACATAAAAAAAAAGTTATCAATGTGAACAATACCGATACTTATACTCACCTACACACACACAAACAACCACACACAAACATATACACAAACACATATAAACACACACCCATATATTACACAAACACACACATAAACACACAAACACATACACACAAACACATACACACAAACATATACACAAACACACACATATACACACCAACACACACATATACACACAAACATATACACAAACAGATGTACACAAACACCCATATATACACAAACACATAAACACATACACACACACACCCACATATACACAAACACACCCATATATACACAAACACACACATATACACAAACACACACATATACAAAAACACACAAACATATACACACAAACATATACACATGCACAAACACACCCATATATACACAAACACACACACAAACACAAAAAAACACACATATACACACAAACATATACACAAACACATGTACACAAACACACCCATATATACACAAATACACATACACAAGCACACACACACACACACACACAAACATATACACAAACACACCCATATATATACAAACACACCCATATATACACAAACACACCCATATATACACAAACACACCCATATATACACAAACACACACACACATATATACACAAACACACACACATATACACAAACACACATATACAAAAACACACAAACATATACACACAAACATATTCACATATGCACAAACACACCCATATATACACAAACACACATATATACAAACACACATATGCATATACAAAAACACACAAACATATACACATATGCACAAACACACCCATATATACACAAACACACACACATAAACACACAAACACACCCACATATACACAAACACACCCATATATTACACAAACACACCCATATATACACAAACACACACATATATACACAAACACACACATATACACAAACACACATATACAAAAACACACAAACATATACACACAAACATATTCACATATGCACAAACACACCCATATATACACAAACACACACACATAAACACACAAACACACCCACATATACACAAACACACACATATACACACAAACATATACACCAACACATGTACACAAACACACCCATATATACACAAACACACACATATATACACAAACACACCCATATATATACAAACACACACATATATACACAAACACACATATACAAAAACACACACAAACATATACACACAAACATATACACACAAACATATACACACAAACATATACACATATGCACAAACCCACCCATATATACACAAACACACACACATAAACACACAAACACACCCACATATACACAAACACACACATATACACACAAACATATACACCAACACATGTACACAAACACACCCATATATACACAAACACACACATATATACACAAACACACCCATATATATACAAACACACACATATATACACAAACACACACATATACACAAACACACATATACAAAAACACACACAAACATATACACACAAACATATACACACAAACATATACAAATATGCACAAACCCACCCATATATACACAAACACACACACACATATACATATACAAAAACACACAAACATATACACACAAACATATACACATATGCACAAACACACCCATATTTACACAAACACACACATAAACACACACACATATACACAAACACACACATATACACACAAACATATACACAAACACATGTACACAAACACACCCATATATACACAAACACACATACGCAAACACACACATATACAAACACACACACAAACATATACACAAACACATGTAAACAAACACCCATATATACACAAACACATAAACACACAAACACATACACACACCCACATATACACAAACACACCCATATATACACAAACACATACACACATATACAAAAACAAACAAACATATACACATGCACAAACACACCCATATATACACAAACACAAAAAAACACACATATACACACAAACACATACACAAACACATGTACACAAACACACCCATATATACACAAACACACATACACAAACACACACATATACAAACACACACACACAAACATACACACAAACACACCCATATATACACAAACACACCCATATATACACAAACACACCCATCTATACACAAACACACACACATACAAAAACATATACACAAACACATATACACAAACACACCCATATATACACAAACACACACACACATAAACATACACATATACACAGACACACAGATATATATATATACACACACACACACACACAATTACCTTTAGCGGAGCGCAGACTTCTCCTCGCGACGGGTGCCTTCCACTGCATCTCCTGCGCATGCGCCGAGATGCGCGTTCACGAGTAAATGACATCCTCTGCTCAGGACGCAGAGGATGTCATTACGCATGCGCGGCCACTGCTAAAGGTAAATAGCGGTGGCCGGGAACCTAGGCAACGAGCAAGATACAAAGAGGGACCGACCGCAACTTCAATCAAGAATATCAAGAAAACGACATCGCTGGACGACGGACAGGTAATTAGAAAAGTTCTTATTTTTACATGGGGGGGCTTTATAGCTCTATTTATCAACTTGGGAATAACCCTTTAAGGCCAAAACAAGGCTGCGTCCTTAAGAGGTTAAGGTGTTAAAAAGGACTTGTCTGTTAAAGTACATACTTATATTCCATGACGTAATGCTGGGTCATTTTTTCTTAGAAATCTGCATTCATCTGTTAGGCCCCATGCACACGAACGTGCTTATGCGGACGCAATTCCCCCGAAAATCCACGGGAGTACTGCGGCCCCATTCATTCCTAAGGGGCCATACACACGACCGTGGTTTCCAGGAGCCCGGACCGCAGAAAGAACGGGCATGTCTTATTACACTCTGCCCCCCGCCGCCCCAAACATCACGGCTGTGCACATGGCTACGGTCATGTGTATGAGGCCTTAGGGTATGTGCACAGGGCCGCCATCAGGAATTTCAGGGCCCCCTACAGCTACATTTTCTGGGCCCCCCTACCGTGGAACCGCCTGTTAACGGTACTCCGTCCAGTACTATATCATGGTACCCAGGGCCGCCATCAGGGGGGGTATTATGGGTACTGATGTGAGAGGCCCGGCCAAACCTAATTGAAAGGGGGGCCCGGCAAACTGCCGCGACTTGCCTTTGGTAGAAAAAAAACAGGCCCCTGCAATGGGGCCCGTTTTTTTCACCAAAAGAATGTCATGAGCTGCGGGCCCCCCTTTCAATTAGGTTTGGCCGGGCCTCTCACATCAGTACCCCTAATACCCCCCTGATGGCGGCCCTGGGTAGCATGGGGGCCGTCAAACACCGCCGCCCGTGCGACCGATCACGCGCACCCGCAAACTCCCAAGCATGCGCACCGGCGACCGCCTGGAACCGCGCACCGAATTTTGAGGCAGATATTGACCTGCCCACACTATCTTGCCGCGTTTTTTGCCTGCGGCGATTGAGGACAGCAGACAGAAAACGCAGCGAAAAATGCATTTTCTGCCTCCCATTGATTTCGATGGGAGGTCAGAGGCAGAACCGCGGCAAGAAAGGACGTGCTGCTTTTTCTTTTTTCCGCGACTGGCTCCCATTGATTTCAGATTAAATCAATGGGAGGCGGTTTTGGAAGTTGTTTGGTGCTGATTCTGACGCAGTGTCCGAGTCAATATCAAGGCCCAAAAACTCTGAACTGGGCCTTATTGTTAGGGCTTATTCAGACGAACGTGTAATACATCCGTGCAACGCGCCTCGCACGGACCTATGTTACTCTATGGGGCCGTGCAGACTGTCAGTGATTTTCACGCGCCTCGCACGGACCTATGTTACTCTATGGGGCCGTGCAGACTGTCAGTGATTTTCACGCAGCTCGAGTCCGCTGCGTAAAACTCACGACATGTCCGATATTTGTGCATTGTTCGCGCATCACGCACCCATTGAAGTCAATGGGTGCGTGAAAATCACGCCCAGCGCTTCCGCAGCCGTATAAACTATGAATGAAAACAGAAAAGCACCACGTGCTACAAACATACAAACAGAGTGTCATAATGATGGCGGCTGCGCGAAAATCACGCAACCGCGCATCATACGCTGCTGACACACGGAGCGGTTATGGACCTTTTGCAAGCGCAAAACGCCACGTTTTTGCGCGCGCAAAAAGCACACGCTTGTGTAAATCCGGCCTTAGGGTAGGAACACACTAGGCATGAACACTGCGGATTTTATGCAACACATTTTATTGTGTAAAATCCGCAGCGTATCACAGTCGCAGCAGAGGGGATGAGATATGAACAAATCTCATCCACACGCTGCAAAAATAATGGACCTGCAGTGTGACTTTTTGGCTTTTTAAGTCGCATGTCAATGTATTCTGTGGAATCGCTGCTCCTCTGTTGTGGAAATGCTGCGGTTCTGCCGCAAAAATCACAAATGAGAAAAAAAAAAAAAGGCACTTTTTTAAATTTATAAAAAAGTTTAGACTTGCCCCGGCCGTAGTCCTGGTGACGCGATCCTCTATTCTTAGCGCAGCTCGGCCTCCTGTCATGACGTTTCATCCCATGTGACTGCTGCAGCGGTCACATGGTCTACAGCGTCATCCCAGGAGGCGGGGCTACGTTCAGAAGAGAGAGATGCGTCACTTAAACTACGGCCGGGGTAAGTCTAAACTTTTTTTTCCCTGCAGGATTCCCGCAGCGGACACGCCTCACGAAACCTGCGCCACTATTTGGTGCGGTTTTGCTGGCGGAATTCCCTGCGGCTCCCGGGATAAGCTGTGTAGTTTTACTCAGCATATCCGCCTAGTGTGTCCCTTATGATGTCGCTCCTGGAGCTGCTGCCGCTCTCTAAATAGGCAGTTGGTCCAGTAGAATTTGGAATTATTTTTTTTTGTGAACCAGCTTAAAAAAATACAAAACTTTTGTGTTAGGGCCTGTTCACATCACCGTTCGCTTCCGCTCCGGGGTTCCTTCTGAGGTTTCTGTCGGGTGAACCCCGCAACGGAAAGTGAAAGTGATAGCACAGCTTCCGTTTCCATCACCATTAGCGCAGTCGACTGCGCTATTAATTCCGTCCGAAAACCAGCCGGAATGGTGACGAACGGAAACCATTAGCGATGTTTCCGTCACCATTGAGATCAATGGTGACTGAAACGGAAGCTGTGCTGTCACTTTCACTTTCCGTTGCGGGGTTCACCCGACAGAAACCTCAAACGGAACCCCGGAGCGGTGGTTCGTCACCATTCCGGCTGGTTTTCGGACGGAATTAATAGCGCAGTCGACTGCGCTAATGGTGATGGAAACGGAAGCTGTGCTATCACTTTCACTTTCCATTGCGGGGTTCACCCGACAGAAACCTCAGACGGAACCCCGGAGCGGAAGCGAACAGTGATGTGAACAGGCCCTAACACAAAAGTTTTGTATTTTTTTAAGCTGGTTCACAAAAAAAAATAATTCCAAATTCTACTGGACCAACTGCCTATTTAGAGAGCGGCAGCAGCTCCAGGAGCGACATCATAAGGGACACACTAGGCGGATATGCTGAGTAAAACGACACAGCTTATCCCGGGAGCCGCAGGGAATTCTGCCAGCAAAACCGCACCAAATAGCGGCGCAGGTTTCGTAAGGCATGTCCGCTGCGGGAATCCTGCAGGGAAAAAAAAGTTTAGACTTGCCCCGGCCGTAGTCCTGGTGACGCATCTCTCTCTTCTGAACGTAGCCCCGCCTCCTGGGATGACGCTGTAGACCATGTGACCGCTGCATCAGTCACATGGGATGAAACGTCATGACAGGAGGCCGGGCTGCGCTAAGAATAGAGGATCGCGTCACCAGGACTACGGCCGGGGTAAGTCTAAACTTTATCAATTTAAAAAAGTACCTTTTTTTTCTTCTCTTGTGTGATTTTTGCGGCAGAACCGCAGCATTTCCGCAACAGAGGAGCGGCGATTCCACAGAATAAATTGACATGCGACTTAAAAAGCCAAAGCCACACTGCAGGTCCATTATTTTTGCAGCGTGTGGATGAGATTTGTTCATATCTCATCCACTCTGCTGCGACTGTGATACGCTGCGGATTTTCCACAATAAAATGTGTTGCATAAAATCCGCAGTGTTCATGCCTAGTGTGTTCCTACCATAAGGCCGGATTTACACAAGCGTGTGCTTTTTGCACGCGCAAAAAACGTGGCGTTTTGCGCATGCAAAAGGTCCATAACAGCTCCGTGTGTCAGCAGCGTATGATGCGCGGCTGCGTGATTTTCGCGCAGCCGCCATCATTACGACACTCTGTTTGTATGTTTGTAGCACGTGGTGCTTTTCTAATTTCATTCATAGTTTATACGGCTGCGGAAGCGCTGGGCGGGATTTTCACGCACCCATTGACTTCAATGGGTGCGTGATGCGCGAACAATGCACAAATATTGGACATGTCGTGAGTTTTACGCAGCGGACACAAGGACACACGCTGCGTGAAAATCACTGACAGTCTGCACGGCCCCATAGAGTAACATAGGTCCGTGCGAGACGCGTGAAAATCACGCGCGTTGCACGGACGTATTACACGTTCGTCTGAATAAGCCCTAACAATAAGGCCCAGTTCACAGAGTTTTTGGGCCTTGATATTGACTCGGACACTGCGTCAGAATCAGCACCAAACAACTTCCAAAACCGCCTCCCATTGATTTAATCTGAAATCAATGGGAGCCAGTCGCGGAAAAAAGAAAAAGCAGCACGTCCTTTCTTGCCGCGGTTCCGCCTCTGACCTCCCATCTAAATCAATGGGAGGCAGAAAATGCATTTTTCGCTGCGTTTTTTGTCTGCTGTCCTCAATCGCCGCGGGCAAAAAACGCAGCAAAAAAACGCGGCAAGATAGTGTGGGCAGGTCAAAATCTGCCTCAAAATTCTTTAAGGAATTTTGAGGCAGATTTTTTTTTTGCCTGCAAAATACTGTGTGAACAGGGCCATACATAAACAACACTTTGAGATAATTTACTCACTGTCAGAAGAGCTGCTCCCACTCCAGTCCTCTTCCGGCGATGTCTTCCAGGGGAGGTCTTCGGTCCAGACGTCCAGTCCTTCACCTCCAGCCAGGTTCCAGGTAAGTTTTGTCCATGTGGGTCCGCGGCTGCGCGCGCTTCGTTCGCGGGTGCGCGGGCGGCCGGTCGCGGGTGCGCGCGCGGTCGATCGCGGGTGCGCGCGCGGGCGGTCTCCAGTGCGGGCGTTCGTGGATGCGCGCTCGCGAGTGCGCACGCGCGGGAGTTTCATTGTGCGCGCGATCGGGTGCGCGCGCGCGGGCGGACGGTTTGACGGCCCCCCATGACGAGGGGAGGGGGCCCGCAGCAGCAGCAGCAGCAGCTCACGACATTCTTTTGGTGAAAAAAACGGGCCCCATTGCAGGGGCCCGTTTTTTCCTACCAAAAGAATGTCGAGGCAGTTGCCGGGCCCCCCTTTCAATTAGGTTTGGCCGGGCCCCTCACACCACTACCCCTAATACCCCCCTGATGGCGGCCCTGTATGTGCACACACACTAATTACGTCCGTAATTGACGGACGTATTTCGGCCGCAAGTCCCGGACCGAACACAGTGCAGGGAGCCGGGCTCCTAGCATCATACTTATGTACGATGCTAGGAGTCCCTGCCTCGCTGCAAGACAACTGTCCTGTACTGAAAACATGATTACAGTACGGGACAGTTGTCCTGCAGCGAGGCAGGGACTCCTAGCATCGTACATAAGTATGATGCTAGGAGCCCGGCTCCCTGCACTATGTTCGGTCCGGGACTTGCGGCCGAAATACGTCCGTCAATTACGGACGTAATTAGTGTGTGTGCACATACCCTTACTCTGTTATTACTTCTGGAAATGTATGAAGAAATTATCATTCCACTTTTGTCAACACTCCACGTGTTGAGCATTTATTGCCAGATATACCATTTTGTAGACTTCACATGTGGATCTGGTGGACAGTTGACGGATATTTGCAACTATCCAATTAACACATTAATGGGCACGGTGCTGTTATTTTAATTTTTTTAATTTGTTGTTTTTTAAAATAGTATTCTTTGTGTCAAAAAGTTGTTGTGTGACAAAATACTATTCTGTGCCACAAAATGACAGCAGTGTCATCGTGTCACATAATTACAGTCACATATAATTTGGGTTTACAAATATATTTTGAGGTAGAAATTGCACTGTTAACAAAGGGCACCCCATACTTTCACATCCATTTGTCATCTTCTCAATTGTTTGGTTATTTTCGTGGGAATGGATGACAAACGTGTAAAAAAGTGATATGACTGATCACGAAGTTGTATCAGTTTTTTCATATGTTGTCTCATTCAAATCAATACATAGAAAAACAATTCCTTTTTTCCATTGAAGTTACGTCAGATGTTACACCAATCAATTTATAATTAAATTAATGAGACGATCAATGAGCTTCTCAAAAATGGCAGCTACTACAGACATGAATCAGACACTCAGTCCTCTAGCGTTTCGAGTGACGTAAGTTCTGAGGAACCGCCCACAAATTCCAATAATGGCCGCGCCGGTCTGAGCTTCACCTGTATTGCTATAACGTGAAAAAGACACGCCCACTGCCAGGTTGATGAGCTCATATCCGCCCCGTGGTAGCTTATAAGCGGCCCCGTAGCAGAAGGAGGTCCTCTTTCCTTGCGGCGTGCTCTCTGAGAAGGTGAGTGGAGTGGGAGTCGCCTGCGGAGGTCATTGTATGTTCCCGCTGATTTGTCTATGCGTAGATATAGCAGGGCTGGATTTATTTAGTTTTTTTTAAAGAAGTGCAGTTCTGAGCTGAATGCGCTGTATAAACAGAACCAGTTTGCTTGCTGCTAAGTGCCATGTAGAAAGTGGCGGTAGATCAGTTGCACATGGGGACTGGTTTTAAGGGAAAAAAAAAATGGTGTTCATTGCTAAATTTGCCCCGTTGTCCTCCAGCATGGTAGTGTTAAATGACAAACTCAGTGCTGCTACATCTCTAGAGCTGAGACCTCCTAAAGGAGGCGTGCTGCTAAATAGAGGGTTATTAGTAAAGAGATTTTGGAATCTCCTCTTCTCCCTCTAAGGCCTCATGCACACGACCGTATTTTTTCCCACCCGTAAATACTGGCGTAAATACGGGTCCGGTGTCACACGTATTCCACCCGTTTTGCACCAGTATTTACGAACCCGTGCCCGTAAATATGGGTCCGGTGTCACCCGTATTCCACCCGTATTTACGGGCACGTTTTTGGTGGCAAAATAGCACTGCACTAATCGGCAGCCCCTTCTCTCTATCAGTGCAGGATAGAGAGAAGGGACAGCCTTTTCTGTAATAAAAGTTAAAGAAATTCATACTTACCCGGCCGTTGTCTTGGTGACGCGTCCCCCTCTTCACATCCAGCCCGACATCCCTGGATGACGCGGCAGTCCATGTGACCGCTGCAGCCTGTGATTGACCTGTGATTGGCTGCAGCGGTCACATGGCCTGAAACGTCATCCAGGACGTCGGGCCGGATGTCGAGAGGGACGCGTCACCAAGGCAACGGGCGGGAGACCGGACTGGAGGAAGTTGTCGGTAAGTATGAACGTCTTTTATTTTTATTTTTTACAGGTTTATACTGATCGGTAGTCACTGTCCAGGGTGCTGAAAGAGTTACTGCCGATCAGTTAACTCTTTCAGCTCCCTGGACAGTGACTATTTACTGACGTCGCTTAGCAGCGCTGCCGTAATGACGGGTGCACACATGTAGCCACCCGTTATTACGAGAGCTCCATGCACTGTCCGTGCCGTTATTACGGCCTGAAATAGGACATGTTCTATCTTTTTCAACGGCACGGGCACCTTCCCGTGAGAAAACGGGAAGGCACCCGTCGCCAATAGAAGTCTATGAGCCCGTTATTACGGGTCGTGATTACGACCCGTAATAACGGGAGTTTTTACGGTCGTGTGCATGAGGCCTATGTGTGAGGGACAGGGCAACATCTTGGTGCTGGTCGGCTCCAGGGCTTGTGCCGCTGGAGGGTGACGTTCCTGCATTTACATAGGTGGGGGCAGGGCTGATGTCATTACTGTATTTAAAACTTATTTTTTTTCTTTAGGATTTTCTGCTTTTTGGCACTATTGATGGAAATGGACCGAAAATCAGAGTGGCCAGCTGCAATGCACAGGTACTGGAAGTTATTGGGTGGGAGATCATGCACAAAGATACTAATGACTCGTGGGTGGGGTGGAAAATCTGCACATGCTGGGCACTGCCATGCAGCTTTGTTCTGTTTGCAGAGTCTGTAGGTCAACTTTTAAAAGTGATAATTTTGTATGAATGATGAGTTCATGCTCACAACACCAGTGACCCTATGAAATGCCTCTGGGGTAGACTTAGTGCTAGAAGGTTCCCAGAAGCAGAGTTGAGTGGGGTCTTTGCCTGGCATGCAGCTGAACCGGACACTTGGTATGAGCTTAGAAGAGAAGTCTGTCTGCTGCCCCACCCTGGGTGACTTGCTGATCTCTCCTCCCAAATGTCATCTTTAGCTGGATGCAAATCAGAGTATAATTACCTGAACTATGATGAGTCTATTCCGAACCTGACTGTCTGATGACACTACTATGGATCTGACTGCTGAGTTCAATCAGGTTAAAGGCGCACTGGGCAAAGTGGTGAAAGTTCAAGCATGTGGCACTCACTTGGGTGTTTAACTATGAAGTGAAGACCTGGTAATGTGGGTGTGTGGATCTCTGGCTAGCTTGGCAAGATACTGGGGTGAAAAAAATTATCTAAGCCCCATCACTGGACAGAACTCTCTTATCCCCCTATATGTGACATGATTCTCATCTTTGTATCCCTCATATACTGCACCACAAGGCGGTATGTTCACAAGCAGTGTTTTCAGATGTAATTTGGGTGTATTACGCCTGAAATGGCTCCATTGCGCCTACAAACATCTGCCCATTGCTTGCAATGGGTTTTACGGTCTTATGATCCTACAAGCCTTAATTTTACACGGCGCTGTCACAATACAGCGCGTAAAATGGCGCCTGCGAAAAAGTGCATGTCACTACTTGGGATTTTTTTGGAAGTGTTTTTCATTGACTCCATTGAAAAACTGCTCCAATAATGGCCGTAAAATATGCCGAAAGAAACGCGAGTTGCTACAAAAACGTCTGAAGATCAGGAGCTGTTCGCCTGAAACCAGCTCTGTATTTTCAGACTGTTTTGGTCACTATGTGTGAACGTACCCTTAGTCTGCAAACTTATCCAGTGTAGCATCCTGCCCCTTCATGTAATGGTGTGGGCTGGAGCTTTGCATGGACCATCATAGCTTGCTGTAACAGCTGTTTGGAGACTCCTCTAATCCAGGCGGTTTAACCCTTTAAGGTGCTCGGATATTCCAGTCAGCCCCATAGACTTTGAATAGGGCAGCAGTGCGCATGTGTGACCAGCGCTCTATTTAAATGCATTTTCACTTGTCCAGGGATGTGGGGCTTTGAGGTCACTGTTCTAGTGATCAGTTGGGGTCCCTGCAGTAGGCCTCCAATAATCAAATGTTTACCTGTTCTGCAGGTGTCCTACATGGGATAACCTCTTTAAAGGGAATGTGTTGCTTGAATTTTTTATTTTGTTGTAGTTTATTATTATTATTATTATTTAAGTGATTACAGTTAACTTTTTATTTTTTCACAAGTCAGGAAATATTATAAATTAGATTCTAATTTATAACATTTCCATGTGCTGGCCACTAGAGGGAGCAGTTCCCAAAATTGCAGCATGGTCAATGTGGTAAAGCAACCTCATTGCTTTATGCTGCAAATTTGGGGTAGACACACTTTCTAGTGTCCTCACACACAATCCCCCCTCCCTTATCCTCTCTAGTGCCAGGAGAAGGAGGGTGTTGAATCTTCAAACCTCCTACACTGTGTGCTGCCATTTTCTGAGCAAATGCAGTGTAGGAGGATTAGATACAGGGCTCAGCAGACAGTATCACATGAACATAATACACACCACATACATGAACATAAATTGCCTGCCTCTGCTGGTCTACACCCCTATTCCGTGCGCCAGAAGCCGTGGCCGGAAGTCATCTTACTGTCCGGCAGCGGCTTCTGGTGCACATGAGAATGGTGCTGGATTTCGCTCTGCTAACTAGCTTCGTTTTGGTCTCTGTGGGAGCAGCGCATGTGCCGTTCCCACACAGACGGCGTACGCTGCAGAGAATGGAACGGCTCCCGTTCGCATTCTCTATGGGGATGTATGTGCCGTATTCCATCTGTATGTGGCGTTAATCGACACATACAGAGATGCCAATCAAATGGCAGCCCCCATAGAAGTAAAAAGTAGAACACAAATAAATAAAATGTGTTTAATATATTAAAAGCAATATGATAAAAAAAAATCATGACGCCTACCCTTTTAAGGGAGTAATAGTACAACATTATATAGCGGTGAAGGACACGTAGTTACATGGGCCGATTAGCAGAACAGTTTACAAATCATTATTGGCCCATGTGAACAGTGCAGCAAGTAGATGACAGATGAGTGAACACTGAGGATCAGTTTATGCAGCCGATATAATCAGTCGTTGTCGGCGCTTGTATGAAGGTTGTGTTGATGTTTTGATCGTTTTCAACAAATGTGTGAATCCAGCTTAACTCCTTAACGCCGAAGGACGGATATATCCGTCCTCAGCAGCTGCTAGTTCGCGCAGGAGGACGGATATATCCGTCCTGTGATGGCGCGGGTACTGACAGTTTACCCACGCGATCAGCGGCAGGAGCACGGCTGTTATACACAGCCTGGCTCCTGCTGCAACTGCCGGAATCGAAGCACGCGCCGATTCCGGCAGTTTAACCCATTAAATGCCGCTGTCAACAGTGACAGCGGCATTTAATGTGTTTGACAGAGGGGGGAACTCCCTCTGTCTCCCGATCGGCGCCCCCGCAAACAAATCGCGGGTCGCCGTCGGGTTTCCATGACAGCCGGGGGTCTAACAAAGACCCCCAGGTCTGTCTTCAGCATCTGCCTGTTAGGCGATGCCAGAGGCATGACCTAACAGGTTGCCTGTCAGTTTTACACTGACAGGCAATAATGCTTTGGTATACGAAGTATACCAAAGCATTATATATGCGATCGGCACATCGCATAGTGAAGTCCCCTGGTGGGACAAAAAAAAAAAAGTAAAACCGTTAAATAAAGTTTGTGAAAAAAAAAATAAAAAAAATTACAGTCAAAGTCAAATAAAACTACTTTTTTGCCCCAAAAAGTGGTTTTATTTAATAAAACGGTCAAAACAAATCACACATACACATATATGGTATCCCCGCGATCGTAACAACTTGACCAATAACATGAACACATTAATTAAACCGCCGGATGAACGGCGTCCAAAGAAAACGCAAAAAACAATGGCAAAATTCTCTCTTTTCTCCCATTCCCCCCATAAAAAATAAAATAAAAGTTCATCTATAAGTCCTATGTACCCCAAAATAGTACTAATGAAAACTACACATTGTCCCGCAAAAATCAAGCCCACGTACGGCCACATCGATGGAAAAATAAAAAAATTACGCCTCTTGGAACGCGGCGATGCAAAAACAAGTAATTTTTTTCTAAAAGGGTTTTTATTGTGCAAACGTAGAAAAAACATATAAAACTTTACACATTTGGTATCCCTGTAATCGTGCCGACCCATAGAATAAAGTTAACATGTTATTTACGCTGCATAGTAAACGGCGTAAATTTATAACGTGAAAATTAATGCTGGAATAGCTGCTTATTTTCAATTCTCTCCTAAAATAAAGTTAATAAAAGTTAATCAATATGTTATAAGCATCTAAAAATGGTACAATTACAAAATACAACTCGTCCCGCAAAAAACAAGCCCTTATACGGCTATGTCGACGGAATAAAAAAAGAGTTACGACTCTTGGAATGCGACCGTGAAAAAACAAAAAATAATCCTTGGTCATTAACGTGCAAAATGGCCCGGTCATTAAGGGGTTAAAGGATCGGCCTGTGTAAAAGGGCCTGTTAATGTGTAAACTGCTGTTGGTTATTGCTTGCATATTTTCTTGCGGTAGTTGCGAACACGAGTCTTGTCTAGGAGTTCCGCTTGGTAACATGATTTTTTTTAATTTATTTTTTTAGGCAAAAACATGGCTGTACAACATGAAGGATCAGAATGTAATCTAAGGTAAGATTTATAACTGCAGATTATTTTACTTGGTGGTTAAAATGCAAATGATGTTCATTCTCACGATGGTCTTCCAAGCCTCATTGACGAGGTTCTGACGACAATGCCAAATGGCTTTGCTGATGCCGTATAGGGCACTGGATAAATCATAGGCAGCAATTCCAAAATCTAACTATAGTTTTTTATGTTGTAGGTTGTCACAAGGTGACCTGAGAAGCTGAAGATGTCGTCATTGAGCCGGGTTGTTGACAGGTATGAAGAGTTCTGATTCCTAAAGGTGTATCCAGCTGCCTCCATAACTCCCATAGTTTGTATGTAGCAATGATGGTGATTGTGGGGACCCAGCGGTCTAACATTGATCACCGGTCCTGGGAAAACCCATTAAGCAATTGAGTAAGGGGCTCAAACTTGGCATATTGTACTTCTGTTGCCACACAACAAGCCACAGGTTTTAGGCTATGTTCACACGAGTTTTTTTCAGGTGGAATTTCTGCCCCAAAATCCAGTCTGGAAGTTTGAGGCAGATTTTCATCTCCCTGCACGCCTATTTTCGCTGCGTTTTTCACCCGCGTGCATAAAACGCTGCGACATATGCTTTCTCTGCCTCCCATTGAAGTCAATGGGAGGTCTTCGGTGTAAACGTCCGAAGATGGGGCATGTCCCTTTCTCCCGCAAGGCGGTTTTACTGCTCGCAGGAGAAAACCGACCCGCCTCCCATTGATATCAATGGGAGGCATTTTCAGGCCATTTTTGACGAGTTTTGCGGTGCGGTTTCCGCATCAAACTTGTCAACTGATTGGATGTCTTGAATTTGCCCCTCGTCTACATAGAACTGTCAGTACAGCTTGAACTATGATGAGTCTATCCCGAACCTGACCTGTCTGATGACACTACTATGGATCTGACTGCTGAGTTCATTGCTAAAAACACCCTGAGCAAAACTGATCCTGTTCTACCTAATGAAGGGACTGGGGCTGGTGTGACAAACCAGCTTAAGTTCTCTTCAAAATCCTGTTATGCACCACCCCGTCAGACCCTGACAAGTCTTGGTTCTGTTATGGAGTATTAATTTTTTTTACACTTATTAGTACCCCTAGGGGACTTGAATCTACTTGGCTACATGTGGAGTTAAGGAAACAGTGTAGTTACGCTGTTTGAGTAACTCTCATAGTGAATGGCAGTTACGGAAGCAGCGTAGCATGCGAGCTACGCTGCTTCCGTAACTACTGTTCAGTTCTATGGGGGTTAAGGAAACAGCGTAGCTCCGCCAGTTACGCTATTTCAGTAACTCCACATGTAAAGTGGCTGGGAGAGCACAAAGCTATATCTGGGTTTAGGGGGCCCCGTTCTAGAGAAATGCAGGTCCCACCTCTGGGACCGGCACCCATCTGCCATTTATGACATCCTGTTATGTCATGTCCTTCGAAAAAAAACTATAAATGCTGTGATCGCTAATGTCCATGGCATTTAACTAGTTAAAGGGGTTTGCCAATAAACACATATCCCCCTATCCACAGAATAGGGACTACATGTGAGCGCTGATAAGAACAGGGGACCAAAAGCCACCCAGAGCGCTACATGATGAGCCTGGACTTCTGGGTTCTGTGTCCATCTTATCTGTTCCACAGCTCCATAGAGATCAATGGAGAGCCGCTCGCACATGCGCAGAAGAATCCCACTGATCTCTATGAAGCTGCTGGACACAGAACGCCGAAGTCACAGCTTCTCATGCAGCGCTCTTGGTTACTTTCGGTCCCCGTTCTCGTCGTTCACACATGTGGATAGGGGATACATGTGTTTTATGGCACAAGCCCTTTAACCCCTTCCCGACATACGCCGTATATATACGGCGCTGTCGGGAGGTGGTTCCCGCAAAGCGCCGTATATATACGGCGCAGTGATGGTGCGGGCTCAGAAGCAGAGCCGGCACTATCACTGCGGGGTGACAGCTGTATTATACAGCTGGCACCCTCCTGTAACTGCCAGGACCGGAGCTACTCCGATCCGGCAGATTAACCCCTCAGATGCTGCGCTCAATAGAGCGCAGCATCTGATAGGTTTTCACCCGATCGGCAACCCAGTGATGCAATCGCTGGGTTGCTGTGGCAATCGGACGCCAGAAAATGGCGTCCGAGTCTGCCTTGTACGGGAGCCGATGAGGACCCGCCTGCGGCGTGTCCTCATAGGCTTGCTGTCAGTGAATAACTGACAGCGCTAATACACTGCACTACGTATGTAGTGCAGTGTATTAGAGTAGCGATCGGGGCATCAGGCCCTCATGTCCCCTAGTGGGACAAGTAAAAAAAGTAAATAAAAATGTGGTAAAACAATAAAAACACACACATTTCAAATAAAAATAAAGCTAAACTGACTTTTTTCCCATAGTAAGTATTTTATTATGGGAAAAACCGTAAAAATAAAAAAACCTATACATAATTGGTATCGCCGCGTCCGTAACGACCCAAACTACAAAACTATTATGTAATTTATCCCGCACGGTGAACGCGGTAAAAAAAAAACATGAAAAACAGCGCCAGAATCTTTGTTTTTAGGTCACATCTCCTTCCAAAAAATGCTATAAAAAGTGATCAAAAAGTCACATTTACTCCAAAATAGTACTAATAAAAAACGCCAATCCGTGCCGCAAAAAATAATCCCTGACACCGCTTTGTGCACGCAAAAATAATAAAGTTATGGGTCTTAGAATATGTCGACAGAGAAAACAAATGATTTTATAAAAAAAGTGATTTTATTGTGCAAAAGCCGCAATACATAAAAAAAACTATATAAATTTGGTATCGCCGTAATCGTATCGACCCGCAGAATAAAGCTAACATGTAATCTAGGGCGCACTGTGGATGCAGAGAAAAAAAAACAATAAAAAACTATTCCAGAATTGCTTGTTTTTGGTAATTTCCTTTACCAAAAAATGAAATAAAAAGTGATCAAAAAGTCGTATGTGTTCTAAAATGGTACCAATAAAATCTACAGCCCGTCTCGCAAAAAACAAGCCCGCACACCGCTCAATCAACTGAAAAATAAAAAAGTTACGGCACTAGTAATGCGGTGATGAAAAAACATCTCAATGCGCAGGCCGGAGGGGAACCTTTCTTCAGTTTCAGGGCCCTAGTATTTAGGAACTAGGAAAGGGCAGGGACATAGCACATCCGCTGGAAGCGAGGGCGCCCGTATTATATCAGCGCAAAACTTTCCCAGTAATATTTCCCAAACTACGAAGGAGAAAAAGTCCCCAAAAGGTGCAGAGCGTTACAAAGGAGGGATAAGAAAGAAAACCGTTTATCAGTGTGACACCGGCCTGCGCATAACGGATTGCTTCACAGCGTAACACACATCTATGGAGAATTGTATTATTTACCCCATGATTATACCCTCCTATTATGCCCTGATATACTCCGCACAGATTACATATACCCCTGATATACTCCGCACAGATTACATATGCCACCACATTATAAGCTGAAATACCAGCAAAACCCCAAACAGAACTACTACCAAGCAAAATCCATGCTCAAAATGGCGGTCTTTCCCTTCTTAGCCCTACAGTGTGCCCAAACAGCAATTTATGGCCACAAGTTAGGCATTACCATGCCCGGGAGAACCCGCTTAACAATTTATGGGGTAAGATTCTCTAGGGGCACAACATCTTGTGCGGTGAATGGGCAGATCAGTGGAGAAATTGCAATTTTCACTTTGCACCATCCACTGCGTATTCATTTCTGAAAAACACCTGTGGAGTCTAAATTGTCACTACATCCCTTGATAAATGCCTTTAGGGGTGTAGTTTCTAAAACGGGGTCACTTTTGTTTGGTACATCAGGGGTTTTGCAAATGCAACATGGCATCCGCAACCCATTCCAGCAAAATCTACGCTCCAAAAGATAAATACCGCTCCTTTTCTTCTGAATGCTCCCATATATGTAAACAGTCGATTCTTAACCACATATGGGGTGTTACCGTACTCGGGAGAAATTACTTTACAAATGTTGGGGTGCTTTTTCTTCTCTATTCCTTGTAAAAATGAAAAATGTGTATCTAAAACGACATCTTGTTGGAAAAAAAAAATTTTTTTCATTTTCATGGCTTAATTCTAATTAATTCAGCAAAAAACCTTTGGGATCAAAATTTTCACTATACCCCTAGATGATTCCTCAGGGGGTGCAGTTTCCCAAATGGTGTCACTTTTGGGGGGTTTCCACTGTTTTAGTTCCACTAGACCTGTTCAAAGCTGACATGGTGCCTAAAATATATTCTAATAAAAAGGAGGCCCAAAATCCACCAGGTGCTCCTTTGCTTCTGAGGCCGGTGCTTCAGTCCAGTAGCACGCTACGGCCACATGTGGGATATTTCCTAAAACTGCAGAACCTGGGCAATAAATATTGAGTTGCATTTCTCTAAAACCTTCTGTGGTACAAAAAAAATGGATTCAAAATGAATTTCTGGAAAAAAATAATGAACTTTGTAAATTTCACCTACTTTGCCTTAATTCCTGCGCAATGTCTAAAGGGTTAAGAAACTTTCTAAATGCTGTTTTGAATACTTTGAGGGGTGCAGTTTTTAAAATGGGGTGACTTATTGGCGGTTTCTAATATCTAAGGACCTCAAAGCCACTTCACAACTGAACTGGCCCCTGTAAAAATAGCATTTTGAAATTTTCTTGAAAATGTGAGAAATTGCTGCTAAAGTTCTAAGCCTTGTAACGTCCTAGAAAAATAAAATGATGATCAAAAAACGATGCCAATCTAAAGTAGACATATGGGGGATGTTAATTAGCAACAATTTTGTGTGGTATAACTGCCTGTCTTACAAGCAGATGCATTTAAATTGAGAAAAATGTTAATTTTTGCAATTTTTCGCTAAATTTTGGTGTTTTTCACAATAAATACTGAATGTATCGGGCAAATTTTGCCAGTAACATAAAGTCCAATGTGTCACGAGAAAACAATCTCAGAATCGCTTGGATAGGTAAAAGCATTCCGGAGTTATTACCACATAAAGTGACACATGTCAGATTTGAAAAATGAGGCTCTGTCAGGAAGGTCAAAAGTGGCCAAAGAGGGAAGGGGTTAAACTGCAAGGAACAGCGAAATTGCTGTTCCTGGCCGTTATAGCAGCGTGTCAGAATCTGACACCTGCAGTGTATGGAGCGGGCTCAGCGCGTGAGCACGCTCCATACATAACCCCCTCCATTTCCATGATTTGCCGGGAAGGGGGTTAAGTAATGAAGCGGTCATGGCGCCTGGCGATGCCGGGTCCCTTGACTGGATTATAAGACAGACTTTTTATCAAGTTTTATTCTTGCTTAAACTGCGTCTTATAGTCCAACAAATATGGTAATATTTATTCCTGGCCAACCCCTCGGGGTGCAACGGCAAAATTCTGTAGTGCAGGAAAGTGTGTATACAAGATACCTGCTCATTCGTTTGTTACTCGCATATTTGCACAAGATAATGGTATGAACATAGTGTGCTGACCAGGCATTCACCTAATTTTTTTTTTATTTATTTTTTTAAGGCAGTCATCGTTGTACGTATGAAGAATCAGAATAGAATGAGGTGAGTGATTATCAGCTTTGCAGATTAAACATCTTTTATAGATATTAATGCAAATGATGCTCATTCTCACGATGGTCTTCCAAGCCTCGAGGCTCTGACGACAATGCCAAATGGCTTTACTGATGCTGTACATGACACTGGATATGTCATAAACATTAAATCCCAATTGTAACCGTTAATTTCATGTTGTAGGTTGTCAACGCAGCCTGAGAAACAGATGTCCTCATTGAACCAGATTCACAGGTATGAAGGAATTTTCAATAGCTATCCACCCCTTTCAATAGTCAGGGCTGGGTGCTGTGTAAAATGCATAATTTGGCACCTGAGCTTCTAGCCGGAACTGACTGCATAAAGTCACTTAAAATTCTTACACGGCCTGTGTGGCCGTCTGATTGGAGCGTTAGTCTTCGTTAACTCCCATTTGCTGAACTATGATGAGTCTATCACAAACCTGAATGTTGATGACACAACTTTATGGATCTGACTGCTGAGTTCACCTTTATCTAACAAAATCCTGATCACCTATCCACCAGAAACAGCCATGTGCTATACTTGGCTAGTAGAAAAGTCACACACTAAAGTGGAAAGAGCAAGGCAGCCCAACAAATTTACTGTCATTTGCATAATAAATTACACTACTCCAGCTCTATACAAGACTGATATGAAGTGCCAGTCTTACTAAATTCCCCGATTGAATGGAGCAGCAGGACCCATGGCTAAAGAGGCTCTGTCACCAGTTTGCGCCCTATCTCCTACATAATCTGATCAGCGCTGTAATGTAGATAACGGTGGTTTTTATTTGGAAACTTTTTTTTAGCAAGTTATGAACAACTTTAGATTTGTTAGTTTGTTTTTTAATACACAACTGGGTGTTTAACTTTTTACTGATTGGGAGTTGTAAAGAAGTGTATGATGCGGACCAATCGGCATCATACACTTCTCTTCATTCATGTTTAGCTGTACTCTCAGCACAGCGTGATCTTGCGAGATCGTGCTGTGAGTAAGTCCCACAAACTTTACTGAAGTGTCAGGAGTGAATAGAATCTCATCCTGGCTGGAGGTGATGTCTAGTCACTCAAGACCCTTCGGTAAAGTTACTGGGAGTATGTGACTGCACAGCGTGATCTGGTGAGATTGGCTGTGAGTACAGCTAAACATAAATGAAGAGAAGTGTGATGCTGATTGGTCAGCGTCATACACTTCTGTTTACAACGCCCACTTGGTAAAAAGTTAAACGCCCAGTTGGGCATTAAGAAACTAGCATAAATCTAAAATTGTTTATAACTTGCTCAAATAGGATTGGTTTTCAAAATAAAAACCACTAATCTACATTACAGCGCCGATCAGATTATGTAGGAGATAGGGCACTTATAATCTGGTGACAGCCTCTAACCACTGCTTGATACTCATTGTCAGGAGAAACCTGGAACTTGGGGTCCCTTAGAGATCAGTAGTGACTCACTCCAGCAGGAAGACCTTTATTACCTAACCTGGTAATTGGCCTTTGCTAACCAACCACCCCCCCCCCCCTTAAATCTTGTACATGTCCACTTTGTAGCCAAGGGACTATTTAATCCGGCTTCTATTTAGAAATGTTGCTTTTTTTAGAGATGCCTTTTAAAGTATATCTGTCGCTAGTTTATTTCCCTACCTTCTCACTAATGGGCACTCTGGATAAAATTACACTAATTGGCATCAAAAACCTTTATTTGCATAGTTATGTGCATTTTTCTAAATATGTTGTACTTGCCGAATGGGAGGTGACTCTTCCTTACTCTGGGCAGTGTAATTTCTGTATAACTGTCCAATCGGCGTCATACAGGTCTGTCGTCATATATTCTACAGCTTCCATTCCTGACTGTTTTGAACTGGTGGTCTCCAGTTTCAAAGCTAAAACTGATCCTGGTGCCATATGAAAGATTAGAATCTCTTTATATTCTAACTATATTCTAGGTGGTCCACAGCTGGAGATATGGCCATTTGAAGTGATCCACCCCTTCCCTCCAGCCTCAGTCTCTCACACTGTGTGAAGCAGCTTCATGCTGATAGGACAGCGTCAGAAGCTGTGAGGTAGCTCCACCTCAGGAGAACCACCGGTGTTGACACCTACTTGGCAAGTATAGCCTCATTTTCATATTTAGACAGGCTTATAACTTAAAGAGGCTCTGTCACCAGATTTTGCAACCCCTATCTGCTATTGCAGCAGATAGGCGCTGCAATGTAGATTACAGTAACGTTTTTATTTTTAAAAAACGAGCATTTTTGGCCAAGTTATGACCATTTTTGTAGTTATGCAAATGAGGCTTGCAAAAGTCCAAGTGGGTGTGTATTATGTGCGTACATCGGGGCGTTTTTAATACTTTTACTAGCTGGGTGCTCTGAAGAGAAGTAACATCCTCTTCTCTTCAGAACGCCCAGCTTCTGACAGTGCAGATCTGTGACGTCACTCACAGGTCCTGCATCGTGACGGCACCAGAGGCTACAGTTGATTCTGCAGCAGCATCAGCGTTTGCAGGTAAGTCGATCTTACCTGCTGATGCTGCTGCAGAATCAACTGTAGCCTCTGGTGCCGATGTGGCCGTCACGATGCAGGACCTGTGAGTGACGTCACAGATCTGCACTGTCACAAGCTGGGCGTTCTGAAGAGAAGAGGATGTTACTTCTCATCAGAGCGCCCAGCTAGTGAAAGTATTAAAAACGCCCCGATGTACGCACATAATACACACCCACTTGGACTTTTGCAAGCCTCATTTGCAGAACTACAAAAATGGTCATAACTTGGCCAAAAATGCTCGTTTTTTAAAAATACAAACGTTACTGTAATCTACATTGCAGCGCCTATCTGCTGCAATAGCAGATAGGGGTTGCAAAATCTGGTGACAGAGCCTCTTTAAGTTTTGGGACACCACTTTCTCTAGCAATATCCGTGACTGCGCCTATTAGAGTAGTTAGGAGATGGGGCATTACTAAACTAGTGACAGATCCTCTAACTGCTTTGATCTCAGAAGTAATGTCTGCTAGATTGTGTACTAATGCTACATCTCCACAAAATAATCACCTTATTTACCTCCCATAGACTCCTGGAAGAGGTTGTGAATGGAAGAGCTTTCAAAGGTAATTCTGGGATGTCTGGTTTATATAAGGGTGCTGTGCTGGGGCAGAACTACGCAGTGCAAATGATGTTTTTCTCACGATGGTCTTCCAAGTCTCACTCAAGAGGCTCTGACGATAATGCCTAATGGCTTTGCTGATGCCTATTCAGTAGCCTAAGGAGTGTTTGAAACTGTAGTTGAATGCTAATTGCGTTTTGACCTCACTTTAGGTACTGGAGCTAGTAAAAGTCCAGCAACTTCTGAGATGGGACTTGTTCCAGAGACAGGTGGCTGCTGGCTGTTCTAGGTATGTTGTACTGTAGTAACTGTTCACTTTAGGTTGTAATGGTAGCGGGGGCCACTGCACAGTAGCTGGTGAGAACTGACTTCATGTGCCTCTTTAATGGGATAGTCCCATCTGGACAACTCTTCTATCCAAATTGGTGTATAGGTATCTCCCTTCATGAGCCAAAGCACTGTGTATGAAGTTTAGTATTGCATGTCAGTTAACTGCACCATATGCCAAAGGATCAAGTGCTTTCTGGGTACCAGACTGTCTGACCCTACAATAAAGTCTAGACAAGAACACTGGCATATTTCTTTATAGCCGGCCATGAATCTGTAATGTAGCTGAACTATGATGAGTCTATACCAAACCTGAGTGTATGATGACACTAATGGATCTGACTGCTGAGTTCATACTTTTCCCTAAGTTTCCTGTTTTGTTTTTTTAGGTTTTTGCATTGGTTACTGATGTCTGTTTTATTTTTCCAGTGTTACAAGGATTGAGCTTTCGCCAGCCTCTTGTCTGGTAAGTTGCAGCTCTTGACTGTCTCCACAATAGAAACCTGTCAATGATGCTTTGTATTTTACCTACATTGTTTGATTTCCAGTGAGAACATTCTTACACACTGAGACAGATGATATTCCTCTGCTAGTAACATCCTGCTGGTGGTAGAATCTTAATTTTTACTTTCTTCCCTAGGGATATGGAATGGAGAATATTCCCAGCTATCTGGTCCCTACCACTAGTCTACAAGGACACTGGCATGTGGATGGTGCAGCGGAATTCCTTGCATGCAGAATATTTTGTTTGATCTGATTTAATAAAACTAATGAAATATCAGATGTCTGGCTTTTCTCAAAAGGAGTGAATCACTCCATATTTGCTGTTCCATAGGCCACAATGGGGAAAAATTGGAATGCTTGTTTAACATGTCTGTCACCAGTTTAATACTTTATCTCCTACCTAATCTAATACACTTTGCTGTAGATAACTACTGGTTTTGAAAAACATTTAGTGACAGCTGATTTGTATACGTTTATGCAATTTTTTTTGTATCTCCACTGACATCTTATTTCTGCAGTTCCTTCATCTGAGTGACCAGACACTGGCTCCAGCTGTGCCAGTGCTGCTGCTGTTGAGGATGGCAGTCCTGCAATTGCTTTAACCAATGTCTGGTCATTCTCTCACTCCGGTGAAGGAACTGGGAGTAAGTGACGTCCCAGCCGTGATCTTGCGGTTGTAGTGGAGATCGCATAACTGCTTGAATGAAGAAGTGTATGATGCTGGTCATACACTTTACAGTGCCCATCTGGTGAAACTCAAAGTATGCCCAGTTGGGCTTTTACAAATAGTTTGCGTAAATGTAAAAATGATCAGAATTGTCACAATGTTTTTCAAATAAAAACCCAGTAGCTATCTACAACAGAGTTTATTAGATTAGCCAGGAGATGGGAAGTATTCAACTGGTGGCAGCCTCTAACTTTGCTAAAAGTCTCAAACCTGGCAATTCCATTAATAATGCAGCCAAATGGTCTGCTGTTCTGGCAAGTGTTTCTCACCTTGTGATTAGTCTCAGGCTCTCTAATGCCTGGTTGAATGGTTTGTTTTTTGTAATGTCAGTAGCTGTTTCTAGCAGTAATTGCTGGTGGCCCTGTAGTGGCATGAACAGCTCTTCACTGGGGTGAAATCGGGTTTGACTGGCCCTGAACATGTTCAAATGTGGTTTAACATGGCTTTGGATTGGCTACCTATAAATGCTCTGGGTCGTCATTATGGCATAAGATTAAAATCCCTCCACCCAACCTCTGGTGGCTAATGATGGTGCTCGTTTAAAAGTGACAGATTAGTAAATAACCAGACTATTGTGGCATTTTAGGCTCTGTTAGGTATGCAAGTCACATTTTTCTATGGTGAGTACTCTGTAAGGCAAAGGGTGATATCTGTGGTGTGAACTCAGCCTGAGGATCAGTGCCTCAAGATTTAAAGGATGGCTGCAATTTAAGGGTGAGGAGGAACCATAAAACTACTGTCCAGTGAGTTTGACATCTGTTGTATGTAAAATCATTTGCAGGTTTGTAGATAAGCTGCAAAGGTGTGTAGTGACTAAAAATAATAGCCATCCATGGATTCATAAACTGGTTTTGTCTAACAAACATGCTCAATTGCTTTGGAGAGTAGTGCAAATCTGATTGTTGGTGATGCAACTGATGTGATATCTGGTAGTGTCACATTATTTTGCAAAATCGAAACTGCCTCGTACTAAAGCTACAGTTGCAGAAAATGAGAATGTAAGCACGTGGGTCGAGAATTGGTGAACTCCAGTGACTTTAAACCAGCAACTCTTCTTCACCCTTAGAGGCTCGGTGTCACCAGTTTAAGTGCCTTATCGCCTACCTAATCTGATTGGTGCTGTAACTGGTCGTTGTTTTTTTAAACTATCATTTTTGAGCAAGTTATGAAATTTTTTTTAGATTTATGCTAACAAGGTGATTACCAACTGGGCATTTAACTTTTTACTAAGTGGGTGTTGTAAAGAAGTGTGTGACTGACCCCTCAGCATCATGCACTTCTCCATTTATGCCGATCACGCTGTGATAGGGCTTCCTCCCACAGGTTCTTCATTGGAGCCATGGAAAACTGAACAGACCTAGCCTCCATCCGCTGCTGATTTGGATAAATGTCCTGGCACAGCTGGAGGTGAGGTCTGTTGGCTCTGCCATTGCTCTGGTGAAGGACCTGTGGGAGGAAGTCCTGTAACAGTCAGATCTCGCTGCAGTGAAAGGCTGGGTTGGAATGATGTGTATGATGCTGATTGGTCAGTGTCCTACACTTTGCAACCCAATTTGTGGAAGTTAAGTGCCCAGTTGGTCATTAAAGGGGTATTCCAGCTTCTAATGACTTATACACCAGAGGTCATCAGTACATTATCTGCAGGAGTTGACACCTGGGCCCCACACAGATCAGCTGGTCTGATGCCGCTGTGCACCGGACCTACAAACCAGAAGCAGTTGGCTCTGGCCACAGAACAGCGGCTGAGCTGCAGCTCTGCTCCTATTCAAGTGAATAGAAGTTCTGCAGCATGGCAGCTATGTAGGGAGCAAACTGCTTCCAGGCTCTGTACATGGCATTATATGCCACATCTGGTGCCCATAGGCCACTGGAGCAGCTTATTGGTGTGGGGTCCGACCTGCACTGATGACCTATCCGGTGGATAGGTCATCAGAAGTTGGACCATCCCTTTAAGTAATCAGCATAAATCTAAAAGGTCAACTTGCTCAATTGATTTTCAAAATAACCACTTACCTACACTAAAACACATCAGATTAGGTAGAGGCTCTCACCAGTTTATGAGCGCCCTTAGGCTGGGTTAACACAAGTTTTTTTTACATGGAAACTGCTGTCAAACGGCCTGAAAATGCCTCCCATTGATTTCAATGGGAGGCGTCTCTTTCCCACGAGCGGTAAAACCGTCTCACGGGAGAAGGGGACATGCCTGGTCTTTGGGCGTTTACCCCTCTGAGCTCCCATTGACATCAATGGGAGGCAGAAAGAGCCTATTTTTATGCCTGTGGTGCTCAATGGCTGCAGGTGAAAATCAGCATGCAGGGAGAGGAAATCTGCCTCAAACTTCCAAATGGAATTTTGAGGCAGAATTTACACCTGCAAAAAAAAAAACTAAACCCAGCCTTAGTCTTTTATTGAAACGAAGCAATACATTCCTATTGCTTCATCAGTAACAACCCAAAACTTTAACTATAACTAGTGAATGCTGTAAAAACACCAGAATTGTGGTTTTGGTCCTAGTCTATAAATCAAAGTTGTGTTACAGAAATAACAGCCCATCTCACAAACAGCCCTCACTGCTTGGGCAACCAGAAAGTAAGTTTGTATTGAGCTGTAGAATAGAGTTGTAATGTAATTTATAGAGCATGGTGGATGCCCCTGAAAAATGGAATAAGTGATAAATGTGGCATGTACCAATAAACAGAGCTCGTCACAAAATAAGCGCTTAAATGGAAACTAGGGATGGGCAGGCCCAAGCACATCTTGAAGTGAGGCAACGCTTTCCCTGCAAAGTTCCCCAAAATAAAGGGAAGGTGCATGGTGTTCCAAAAGGGATAATAGCCACATCAGTGCGACACTGACCTGTGCATAAAGGATTTCTTCAAAGCATATCACACATGGATTGTTTTTGTCCTATCATACCACCCATATTATGCCTTGCAAAAATGTGCCCCAAACAAAGCTACCATGCAAAATATGTTCACACCAAATGTAGCGCCTTCCCTCCTAAGACCTAGTGTGCCCAAACAGCAGTTTACAGCCACATACTACATTTCAATACCTGGGGGAACCTGTATAACTTATAGTGTGTGCCCCCAGAGGCACAAGCTGGGCATAAATTGTGCACTGAAATGGCATAGCCGAAAACCAAAAAAATGCAATGTTCACGTTCTACCATCTGCTGTGCAATATTGAGAAGACACCTGTGGGGTCAAAATGCTCACTCCACCCCTGCATTAAGGAGTGTAGTATCTAAAATGAGGTCACTCATCAGGGGCTTCTATTTGATCTCAGACCCTCTGCCATTGTGATCCAATACTCTGCACATCACCAAATTAGGCCTCAAATGCACATGGTGTTTCACTCGAGCCCTGTCATATGTCCAGACTAAGGCCACAGGGGGTGTTTCTTAAACTGGGAGACATGGTATAATTAGAGAGCGGTCTTTAACCCCTTCCTGACACTCGACATACATAGGTCATAGCCAGGTAGGGGAAATATGGAACGGGCTCACGGAGTGAACCCGTTCCATGCGATGCAGGTGTCGGCTGTATGTTACAGCCGACTCTTCACAGTAACGAGCGGGATCGCACTCGAGCGCAATCCTGCTAGTTTAACCCATTAAATAGCGACCGCAGCATTTAAATTGTTACAAAGAGGGGGGTGACCCCCTCTAGCAGCTCATCGCAACCCCCACAATGCAATTGTGGGCTGGAGATGGTTGCCTGTGGGCCTAATGAAGGCCCCCAGGTCCGCCATCTTTGTGCTTCTATTAAGCGTGGCTTAAGTATTGCAGTATATCGTGCAAGTAAAATAAGTTGTTTTTTTTTATGTAATAGTTTAAACGTTCAAAAAAATAATTTTTCCCCTAGAACATAGTGTACAATTTTTGTTTGTAAAAATACAGTATCGCTGCATCCGTAAAAGCGTAAACTACTACAATATATCATTATTTAACCTGCACGGTGTACACCGTATAAAGAAAAAATTCTAAAGCCCAGAATCGCTATTTGTCACCTGGAGGCACCAAAATCCAGAAGAAGCGTTTTCATTTTTTAAGGCCTGAAGCACATGGTAGTGCCCGTAATCATGGGCCACAATTGCAGACACGGCCACAGACAGCTGCCCAGATTTTCGCCACGTGCTCCCATACAAAAGTATGGGAGCACAGCCTGTAAAACGCAAGAGATGACATGTTCTATCTTTTGCGGTACAGTTCTACGGCACAGATACCTATCCGTAGCGGTACGAAAAAGTGTCAGCGGGCCGATGGATCAGAGTGGGTCTGTAACTATGGACCATATTACAGAGATTTTTTACGGTCATGTGCATATGGCCTAATCCTTTCTTTAACCAGTTAGTGACCACCCATTAGTGTTTTTACAGCGGCCACTAACGGGCTTTATGCCGATGCAATTGTCTTTTTATGGCGCTGCCTCAGAATAAATAAGTAGAGCAGGGAGCTGTTAAATCTCCCTGCTCTCAGGGGTAGCTAAGGACTAGGAGCATCTCTGCTCTAACAGGTGGGATCGATATCAATATCCCCTGTTTAACCACTCAGATGCCACGCTCAATAGCGAGCGCCACGTCTGAGTGGTTTTGGAGAGAGAGAGAGAGAGAGGGAGGGAGGGAGTCTCCTCTCTCACCCCACCGGCACCCTGCGTGTGATCGCAGAGTGTCGGTGTCTTCTATGGCAGCTGGGGGGGCCTAATAAAGGCCCCCAGGTCTGCCACTGGTTATGCCTGCTAGGCCATGGCCTAAGAGATGCCTGTCCGTTTTACACAGACAGGCACTAATACACTGCAATAGTTTTGTATTGCAGTGTATTATAAAATCGATCGGACGATCGCATATTGAAGTCCCCTAGTGGGACTAGTAAAAAAAAAAAGGGGTTAATAAAAAAATAAATAATGAAAAACCCACTTTCTCTCTACAGAATGCTTTATTTGAAAAAAGTAAAAAAGCTACATATATTTGGTATTGCTGCACCTGTAACGACCCCAACTATAAAGTTATTACATTATTTACCCCGCACCGTCATAAAAAAAAAAAAAAACAATGCAAAAATTGCTGTTTTCTGTGAATACTGCCATAAAAAAAATGATAAAGTCGCATCTACTCCAATACGATACCAATAAAAACTACAAGTTGTCCCGCAAAAAGAGCCCTCATACAGCTGCAGACAGAAAAATATGAGATATGGAGACAAAAACAAATTAAAAAAAAAAAGTGTTTTTACTGTGTAAAAGTAATAAAAAAACAACATACAAAAGCTATATAAATTTGGTATCGTATCGTTACAGTCGTAACAATCAAATGAATACACTTAGTGTTATACCACACGGTAAATTTAGGACGCTAAAAGTGTGGCGAAATTGTGGTTCTTCTAATCCCCCGCCAAAAAAAGTTAAGTTAATCAATAAATTATATGAACCCCAAAATGGTGCTAATAAAAAATACAACTTGTCCTGCAAAGAAACAAGATCATATACAGCTACGTCGACGCAAAAATAATTTTTTATAGCTCTTTGAATGAGATGGAAAAACTTAAATAGCTTGGGTCATTAAGGGGTTAAATAGAGTAGCAACTGGGGACACATGGGCTATTTCTAAAAACTGCAGAATCAGGGTTTGTTGTGTTTCTCTAACAACAACTGCAGTGTAAGGCTGGGTTCACACGACCTATTTTCAGGCGTAAACGAGGCGTATTATGCCTCGATTTACGCCTGAAAATAAGGCTCCAATACGTCGGCAAACATATGCCCATTCATTTGAATGGGTTTGCCGACGTACTGTGCCGACAACCTGTCATTTACGCGTCGTCGTTTGACAGCTGTCAAACGGGGATAAATTATATATCTGCTAAACAAAGTATGAATTATTACAGTACGCATTAGTTTGTGTGAAGTACCTATAGGACTAACAAACTTCCAAAAAAACGGTTTTGAAAACTTAAAGGGGTGCAGTTTTTAAAATGGGGTAATTTGTGGGGGCTTACTCATTTATAGGCCAAGAAATTCTGTTTTGGAAATTGGCTTTAAAATTTTAAAAATTGCTGCTTAACTTCTAAGTCTTCTACCACCCTAAACAAAATAAAAAGGACATTTAAAAAATTATGCCAACAAGAAGTAGACACGTGGTAAAATGTTTAATATGGTTAATGAACTATTGTGTGTGATAGGATCATCTGCCTTTGCAAGCAGAGTAATTAAAATCTTCAAAAATGTGCATTTTTCTAAATGTTCAATCCAATTTTTGGTTTTTACAGAGAATATATCGACCAAAATATACCACTAACAAAGTACGATCTCACAAAAAAAAACGCTCAGATAAGTAAAAGCATTACAAACGTATTCCCACAAAGTGGCGTTTATTTTCCCATGAAGGTTATTTGTCACTTATCCACAGCATATGTGATAAATGTATGATCGCTGAGGGGGTCTACCACTGGAACCCCCACAGATTTCTAGAACAGGGTACCCATCCCTCCTCACTGCACAATTGCAGTGGGGAGGCTTTTGAATGAAGCGGTGGTCACGTTTTTTCGCTGCTGCTCATGAAGTGGTAACACGCACGCATGCGTGTGACCTCCATTCAAAATCCTCCTTGCTGCAATCAAGTAGTGATGTGGAACGGGGGTCAGGACCCCTCATTCTAGAGATCGGAGGTGGTCTCGGTAGTAGTAGGGCCCCCAGCAAGCTTACATTTATCACCTATCCTGTGGATAGGTGATAAATGTCCTTAGTGGGAAAACCCCTTTAAGAGACAAAAAAACAGTCATTGTAATTGGTACATATCAAAAATGAGCTGAAGTCAGCAGTGAGGTACCACATGTATCTGTGTTAAGACCAATTCTTTTTAATCTCTTTATTCACGACCTTGTGGATGGGATTTATAACAATGTGTGAGTTTTTGCGGTTGATACAAACCTATGTAGGATTGTAGCTTGATTGTAAAATATTAAAAGGAAGACATAGATAAGCTAGCAGCATGGGCAAAAACATGGCAGATGCATTTTAATGTTGATAAATCTAATGTAATGCACTTAGGACGCAATAATAGCATTTATTCATATACATTAAATGGAATAAAACTGGGGATAACGGAACAAGATAAGGACCTGGGTATTCTGGTTACAGGTAAGCGAAGCAGCAGCACTCAATGTCAATAAAAAACACAGAAAATTGAGTGTAAGGGCTTATTCAGACGAACGTAAAATACGCGCGTGCAACGCGCGTGATTTTCACGTGCGTTGCCCGTAGCTATATTAGACAATGGGGCCGTGCAGACATGGCAGCGTTTTTTGCGCAGCGTTGCTCCGTTGCAAAAAACTCACGACATGTCCGTTGATTCTGCGTTTTCAACGCATCACGCACCCATTGAAGTCAATGGGTGCGTGAAAACCACGCATGTCGCACGGAAGCACTTCCGTGCGAACTGCGTGTTTGCGCAACAGCTGTTAAAAGGATGAATGTAAACAGAAAAGCACCACGTGCTTTTCTGTTTCCGAACATCCGAACGGAGTGTCTTTGCGATTAGCGAACCCCGACAACCGAAGCTAACTTCACCGGGTTCGGCCAAACTCGTTTTGCCCGAACCCGGCAAAAAAAATTCCGGTCCGCGACGTCGGGAGACATTCACTGTGCATGGTGCTGAAAGAGTTAAACTGTTTCAGCACCATGGACAGTGACTTGCGATCCCAAAATACATGAACCTGTAAAAAAAACCGAAGTTCTAACTTACCGATTATTCCTGTCTCCTTCCTGCAGTCCGACCTCCCGGGATGACACTTCAGTTCAAGTGACAGCTCCAGCCAATCACAGGCCAAGCACAGGCTGCAGCCAATCACAGGCTGCAGCGGTCACTTGGACTGCCGCGTCATCCAGGGAGGTGGGGCTCGATGTCAAGAGAGGCGCGTCACCAAGGACGCGTCACCAAGGACGCGTCACCAAGGCAACGGCCGGGAAGTTCTCGGTAAGTAGGAACTTTATCTTTTTTTTAACAGGGTTTTTGCTGTTGTGTTCGGCATTCACTGTCGAGGGTGCTGTAAGATTTTGCTCTTTCAGCACCTTGGACAGTGACGGGCGTCGACAAGCCTCATCTCTATGATGCCGGCTGCGCGAAAATCACGCAGCCGCGCATCAGACACGGATGACACACGCAGCTGTCAAATAGTGTTTGCGCGCGCAAAACGCTGCGTTGTTTGCGCGCGCAAAAACGCAACGCTCGTGTGAATCCGGCCTAAGGCTGGGTTCACACGACCTATTTTCAGACTTAAACGAGGCGTATTATGCCTCGTTTTACGTCTGAAAATAGGGCTACAATACGTCGGCAAACATCTGCCCATTCATTTGAATGGGTTTGCCGACGTACTGTGCAGACAACCTGTCATTTACGTGTCGTCGTTTGACAGCTGTCAAACGATGACGCGTAAAATGACTGCCTCGTCAAAAGAAGTGCAGGACACTTATATATATTATATGCAGGACACTTCTTTCAGACGTAATTTGAGCCGTTCTTCATTGAACTCAATGAAGAGCAGCTCAAAATTTACGGCTGTCAGAGAAGCTTCGCAAAATGCGAGGAGGAGCATTTACGACTGAAACAAGGCAGCTGTTTTCTCCTGAAAACAGGCTGTCTTTTCAGACGTAAAAGCCTGCTACCGTGTGCACATACCCTTAAACGACCAAGAGAGTTCAAGCGTATAAAAAAAAATTCATGATTTTATTGAGACATCTTAAAAGTTACAACACAATCATAAAAAGAAGGGTTATCAAAAATAGTCCACACAGACAGACGTATACTGAGTGGGCTACTGGCAATAACACCTATGCCATGGATTGATACATTGTAAATAGTCTGCAAAAGAGGATCCAAGAGAACATGTACGAGGGTGAAACAAATTTGTACTGGTTACCCCATTGTTCCTCTGCATTTGATCTTACCCGTTTCTCTTTTACCTTTTGCCATTCTGCCTTTACACTGTACCCTTACCTTGCTGGACAAATATATCTGTTTGTCTGTGTGGACTATATGTGATTCCCCTTTTTAATGCTATTGTAACTTTTAAGATATGTCTTAATAAAATCATGGTTTTTGTATGCTTAAACTCTCTTCGTCATTTAACTGTCAATTTTCAGTGTTTTATGATTTTTAGTATAGACTTATATACTTTTAGGGCTCATATTTCTGTGTTTAGTACTCAATGTCAAACAGCAGCTGTAAAAGCACATTTTGAGGGTTTAAAAGGGTTGCAGTCAAACTTGGCAGGTTTTGTTGAAGAAGTTTCTGCGACTGAAAATTAGTTCCATTCCTCTGAATGTTGTTGTTTCAACAGGAGGTGCATGGATGGATGTAACGGATTTTCACTTCCAGAGATTTCTGCAACAAAATCTGCCGCAAGGGACAGCACCCTAAAAAGGGAGATACAAACTTGGGATTCAAATGTAATATTACCCATCTATAAATCCCTTGTAAGACCACATCTAAAATATGGGTGTAACGTCCGTGGTCGCTGACCACGAACTCCTTCCATCCAGTCAATGCCCTTCTCTCCAGAGATGTCTGCACATACGGCCATCCTGTTCCACAGTAACCAGCAGGGTGTGCTCAGGAGCTCAGTCCAGACTTAAGAAGCCAAAGTGCACACAGGTGGGAGATTGAGCTGATTGCTCCCAGAGCACCCTGGGCTATAAGAAGGACTGTACCCCTTCCTCCCATGCCTGAGCATTGTTGTCGTACCCAAAGTTTGTCTATGCAAATGGTCGCCTAGTGTTTTCCAGTTCCCAGTGTTCCCCGTACCTGTATCCCGTGCTATCCTGGTCAAGTGCCGCGCTGAGCTGTAGTCGTGCTGTGCTGTATTCCACGCCTGTCCTGCTGCCTAGTCCCAGCCGAGCCTGCCTTGCTACTGTCCGAGCTGCCACAGGTACACTATATGAACTATAGACTGTGACCTGCGCCCTGTTGGCCAGCTGCCATAACATCAAGGCGGTCCAGCCCAGTGGGTCCACGAACCCAACGTGACAATGGGATTCAGTTTTGAGCTCCACACTGTAAAGCCAGATTTACATGAGCGTGTGCGTTTTTCGTTAACAGCTCCGTGTGTCATCATATGGTGCGCAGCTGCATGATTTTTGTGCAGCCGCCATCATTATGACACTCGGTTTGTATGTTCATTCATACTTTTTACTGCTGTTGCGCGAATCACGCGCGTCCAACGGAAGTCCTTCCGTGCGCTGCGCGTGATTTTTACACACCCATTGACTTCAATGGGTGCATGATGCGCGAACAACGCAGAAATATAGGACATATCGCGAGTTTTACGCAACGGACTCACGCTGCGTGAAACTCACGGACAGTCTGCACGTCCCCATAGACTAACATAGGTCCGTACGAGACGCGTGAAAATCACGCACGTTGCACGGACGTATTACACGTTCATCTAAATAAGTCCTTAAGAAGATATAGGAGAGTTAGACAGGATTCAAAGGCGGGTGATTATTAAATGCAATCGGAGATCTCTCTTCTAATGAGAGGCTAGCAAAATCAGGCTTGTTCAATTTGGGGAAAAAAAAAAAAGAGGCCTTAGAGGTGATCTTATTATCATGCATAAGTATATGTGTGGTCAATATAAAGAACTGGCATTTTTTTTTTTTCCAAGGACTTTACAAAGGACAAGGGGACATTAGTTGCGTGTGGATGAAAGATGTTTCAGACATCAATGTAAGAAAGGGTTCTTTACAGTTAGAGTGTCAAACTATGTTATGCCCTAACCCAAGAGGTAGTAATGGCAGATACTATGTCAGTATTTCAGAAAGGGCTAGATGCTTATCTAATCATGAATGATGGACCAGTGTCTTTTTTTTAAACTTATGTAAAAAAATAAAAAGGGAACTAAAGCGTCCTTTTTTAGGGATCTATGATGTTGTTACTACGGTTCATTAGTTACGCATTTGCAATGGAATTTGCGGAGATAATATGTTTGTCTATGACGGGGTCTGAGGCCAGTTTCTCACAGGCGCATGTCCCAGCCCGACCACAGGCCTAATGATGCAAACTAACAGCATCTTAAGCAGTAATATGAGCGCAGAAATGCACCTGTATTACACTTGTGTGAACCTGGCCTAAGTTAACTCCTTTAATATTCCCTTTTAGGACATATGAAATATCGTAATTGAGGGGATCCACAGCATTGTGCATTACATGGACTGCTTATTGTGTTAAATGGGCACCATATAATGCTTTTGTGACTAGGCAGCAGCTTTCCGTGGTGATAACAATTGATCACAGGGGTCTTAGCTGGAGGTCAAGGGCGCTTGCCTGATCCAGATGTTCGGCCAGAATGAGAGCAAACAGATCTTGAAAATTCAAACACACAGCTGGATATCAGGTTAGCATTCAAATGGGGAAACAGGGACATGGCTATTCCTAGATCTGCATGTTGCAGCCTAAGATGTTAATGTAGCACTTTTTGATTCACCATTCATTCATCGGCCACCAGCTATATTGAAACACAAGGAGAAGAAGCTAGCTACTTCAATCCTATGTACCAGAGAGACGCTTCGGGTCTGTCTCATGTATCCTTGATGGTCAATTTATACCCAGGTATCAGTAAACCAAGGTTATTAAATTAAAGTCAGGAAGACCCAAAACGAAAGAGCGTGGCCGATCTTCTGATTAACTGGGTGACAGAAAAAGCAGCCCTACAAAGAGGTATTATAAGTAACAATGGTAGATGTCAGACAGCTACTTCCTGTCCCAGAATCAGAATACTGATGTATTGAGCTATAAGAAACGGCAATTGCTGCAGTTACTGCACATATGGATTCATCGAAATGTTGATTTCATTTTTGTCTGGAGGTAAACTATACAACAAGCTACCAGTCAAGTCATGGTACAGATGTGGAATGTTTTCCAGTGCTGATGATTACGTCCATCACAGAATTATTCAGTATCTTCTGAAATAAACATTTATTGATGCCTTTTGGACAAAGTCACACTTCAGTCTTTTATTCCTTATTCTTATAGATACCGAGTTGAATATAGACCTCTTCCATGATGCTGGCCAACAGCTCACTCTCCGCTAGACTCATTATTGGGCTTTCTTTCAAACCTGAAACAAAATGGTGATGCACAGCTGAATGTAGGAAGCTACAAATACTATCATCATCATCATAAGTTTTTGAATGAGACATAAGAGATTTTTTTTGTTGCAAGCTTGGATTTTTTTAAGGCCTCATTCACATATGCATTGGAGGCTCCCTTAGGAGCTTCTTTCGCAGATATAGCCAACATAATAGCGCAGCATGCTGCGTTTTGTCTCCAGTAAAGTCACGGACACCCGATAGCACCTATTAAAGTCAATGGGTTCCGTCAGCCGCCGGTCAGTGTCCATTGTGCAACAGAACCTGCTTCTGTTATTCCCCTGTTCTGCGCCTCTGACGGAGCAGACCGGCGCACACACTGACGCAGGTGTAAGCTAAGCCGAATACTTCTAATAATTTCAACAGTTTAAAAATGTTCTCATGAAGACAACTTCTGTCCATCAGACGCCACTTAGGACCCCCTTCTATGAGCCAGAACAGGAGAGACACGTGAACTTAAGTCATCCATGTATTACAAAGACGGACATTTATGTGAATGGTCGCAATGTAATACTAGACTTCCAAATGTCTAGCATGGCTTCACCCAAAGTTGACTAAAAAAAATGGAGCCAAAAACTGCATCAACTGTCCATGTGATCCTGGCCTTAATGGCTCTTTTTGATGAAGTTTTTTTTTTTTAGACAAACACGAGGGCAACCAAAATGAAAAACGTATAAGGGTAACTTCACACGTAGTGTAAATACTGCAGATTTTCTGCATCGTATTTCATAGTGGAAACCCTGCAACATGATACAGTAGCAGCAGAGTGGATGAGAATTTAACAAATCTCATGCACAAGCTGCATTAAAAAAAAACAAAAAAAAAAACAGCCGAACAAACATTCATGAATTGACCTGCTTTTTGGTTTGACCTGTTTTTTTTTTTAATCCGCAGCATCTCGATTTATGCTGCGGAATTACTGGTTTTCTGTTGCAGGTTCTCCTCATTGAATTCAATGGAGAGGTAAATATTGAGATTTTTGCGGCAGAAAAGCTGCGATTCTGTCGCAAAAATTGCAACGCAGAAAAATATTTTTAAAAAAAGGCTATACTTACCCAGATCTCTATGCTTTTCCTTTCAGGCCGGCCTCAAGGAATGACGTTTCATCCCATGTGCTGCTGCAGCCAATCACAGGCTGCAGCGGTCACATGGGATAATAAAATGTCATCTCAGGAGGCCGGGCTGCAGGACATCAAAGGGATGCGTCGCCATGTCTACGGGTAAGTATAAACTTTTTTTTTTTAACCTGCTGTTTTCCACAGCGGACATTCCACCTGAAAAACTGCACCACAATTTGGTGCGGTTTTTCAGCCGGAGTTCCCTGCGTACTTTATATTCGCCCTGTGTGAACTTAGCCTAAAAGGAAAGACGGATATGTCTATGTTTTGTGGCATTACATATCCATATTCTGCTGAACATTTTCCACACAGAAATCCGAGCATGCTCATTCTGTTGTGGATGTCAACTGCAGATTTCACCCTCTCCAATGTAGAAGTGAAATCTGTGGTACAATCTGCAGCAAAATTCACACGCATGGAAAATCCGCAATTAATCTGCTACATACGTGGGTACCCTAAACCTTCGATAGACAGTCACACAGTTTAGCGCTTTAAAATACATATGTGAAAATATTTTTAAGTGTAACATGCGTTTTATCACTTAGTGTCATTTTGTACGTGTTTTTTGAATAGCCTATGGGAAAATCTTAGGGAAAAAAAATACCATACCAAGCTGCGTTTTAAAAATTCTACTGATCCCAAATGCGTCATAAGTCCAAACGCTGTGTATGGTGCCATTTCAAAAAGTCACTATAAAGTAACATCTGGCTGCTGCATTTTTTACCTTAAAATACTAAATATAAGAAAATGCCACAGAAAAACGCTGTCTGTATATCCAGTCTAAGTCCCTGTTCACACAGGGTATTTTGCAGGCAGAAAAAAAATATTGCTTCAGGAATTTGAGGCACATTTTGACCTGCCTGAACTTTCTTTCCGCGGTTCTTGATGCATTTTTGCAGAAACTGCGGCAAGAAAGGACATGCCACCTTTTTTCCCCGGCGAGCGGCTAAAAGGCCTCCGCCTCCCATTGAAAGCAATTGGGGGAGATTTCAGCCATTTTTTACCACTGATGCCAACGCGGTTTCCGCGTAAAAAAAAAAAAAAAACTTTGTGGTAACTGGGCCTGAGGCCTCTTTCACATGCCGGTATTATGGTTCAGTATTTGTAAGCCAAAGCAGCAGTAAGGGTATGTTCACACGCTCAGTAAAAAACATCTGAAAATACGGAGCCGTTTTCAAGGGAATACAGCTCCTGATTTTCAGCATTTTTTAAAGAGGCTCTGTCACCACATTATAAGTGGCCTATCTCCTACATAAGAAGATCGGCGCTATAATGTAGGTGACAGTAATACTTTTTATTTAGAAAAACTATCTATTTTAAACCACTTTGAGCGATTTTTAGCTTTATGCTAATGAGTTTCTTAATGCCCAAGTGGGCGTGTTTTTACGTTAGACCAAGTGGGCGTTGTACAGAGGAGTGTATGACGCTGACCAGTCAGCATCATGCACTTCTCTCCATTCATTTACACTGCACTAGCGATATAGTTATATCGTTATGTGCAGCTACATACACAAGCCCTAACATTACTGCAGTGTCCTGATAATGAATACACATGATCTCCAGCCTGGACGTCATGTTTATTCAGAATCCTGACACTTCTGAATCTTTTCTGTGAGATTCCAGCAAGGCAAGCGTAATCTCAAGATTACGATGTAACCTGTCATTTCAAACGAGATTACGCTTGCCTTGCTGGAATCTCACAGAAAAGATTCAGAAGTGTCAGGATTCTGAATAAACATCACGTCCAGGCTGGTAGTAATGTATATTCATTATCAGGACACTGTAGTAATTTTATAATGTGTGTATGAAGTTGCACATAGCGATATAACTATATCGCTAGTACAGTGTAAATGAATGGAGAGAAGTGTATGACGCTGATTGGTCAGCGTCATACACTCCTCTGTACAATGCCCACTTGGTCTAAATTAAAACACGCCCACTTGGGCATTAAGAAACTAATTAGCATAAAGCTATAAATCGCTCATAAAGTGGATTAAAATAGATCGTTTTTCTAAATAAAAAGCACTGCTTTCACCTACATTACAGCGCCGACCTTATATAGGAGATAGGGCACTTATAATGTGGTGACAGAGTCTCTTTACGCAAACTCGCATTTTTCACGGTTGTTTTTGGAGTGGTTTTTCTATAAAGTCACTAAAAAACGGCTCAAGAAGTGACATGCACTTCTTTTTACGCTCCGTTTTTTTAAAACGGCCGAGTAAAAAAAATGGCCGTCAGAACAGAATGCAGTTTTTCCCATTGAAATCAATGGGCAGATGTTTGGAGGCGTTCTGCGGCCCGAAAAACGGCCGAAAATAAGCAGTGTGTACATACCCTAAGTAATGAATTAGAAACAACTTAGAAGCGCTTTCCATTACCTTTCAGCAGACACTGCCGCACATGTTCTGCTTCATAACTCAGTCCTGTGCTGTTTTTGAAGTGCAGGTGTTTTGTAGTAGTAGGAAGAGTGTATTTAGTTTCTTTTCCGTTAACGATTAGGGACGTTGGTGACCACATATAAGAAGGGATCTGGAGATAAGTAAATTACATTCAGATTATGCATCTATAAATCTTGCCAATGCTATTCACAGAAAACTCTAAAGTCTCACACAATTATGTTTATGAACAACCAGATACAAACTTATTATGAATTACATAATTAAAGGGTCCGGTGACAAGATAACAGGGTGTCCTGCTGCTGAGATCCCCAGCAATCAATTCTTATCTGTAGACGAGCCTTCCAGCAAGTGCTCAATTCCTGTTCAGCGCCACCACAGGAGAAATGATGCATTACACAGTTCCCATTAAAATCAATTTGCTGATTGTGTAATGCTCAAACATGTGGAGTCCTCCAGAATAAGGAATGCCCTTTTCAGCTGTTCTCAGCTCGGACGAATACATTAGGGGCTCCATTTTTTACCTCAGAATTCGCTCATAGGGCATTTAAAGTTGGGGTTTCCAAACCAGAAAACCTCTTTAAATTGAAACCAGATGTTAAATGATAGTAGGTACCCTTTGCCCGCCAATCATTTGCCTTCCAAAATAACACAGTATTATAACTAGCAATGCAGTTCACAACAATCCCTCCCAAGCCCTTACGTTACAAAATAAACTGATACCGTCATTAGAAGAACGATCATTTACCATTGTTCTCTTTATAGTGGCATTTCATACCTGAATCATTCCTTGGGTACCAGAGATAACGGCTTGATTTGGCAATTCAGTCACTATAGTGCTGGTAATTATGGCCTGGCATTTCCCAGGGTACTGCAGAATAATAGTCACCGTCTCATCTACACCTAAGAATTTGATAAGAATATATTGGGTTCAATCTGCATCCCCCATGTTTATATTTTTGTATCAAACTGCCATGTAAAAGAACGCACCAGACAAAACGGATCCACTGTATTACACCTAGTGCAGGGCCTGAGGGGGCAGCGTATGACAGAGAATCAAGGACCACCAAAGAGAAAATCCTTGTGTCATGTCCTGCCCCTCAGACCCTAAACTAGACATGACACAGTGGATCAGTTTTGCCAGTACATTCTGTAAAAAGGATAATCTACTAGCACGTAGTGAGAAAAGCTTACCAGTGTCATGCAGAAATCCATTGGCAGTTACGGACTCTGGGTTTTCTCCATTAAACGCCATTGAGGCAAACTGAATACCGTAACAACCAATGTCCAGCAATGCTCCTCCGCCAAGTTCCTTTTCCACTGCCCGAGGAACACCAACCAGATTTGCACCAAATTCTGCCCGTACAACTTTAACCTCTCCAAGAACCTTCTGATCGAGCAGGGAACGGATCTCTTCATAGACTGGGAAAAAGCGGCTCCAGAATGCCTATACACCATGGAGAGAGGGTAAAGCAATGCAGAATATTAATGATAAACGACACACCTTGATTCATGCATTTTGAGGGCTGTTGGGAGACAGTCACAGTGGACCCCTATCTACCCCACCCTCTTAGATCCACCTACTATGCTTTACTTTAAACAGTGGGGCTGAACTGTGATGGAGAAAAAATTGCATCCGTGTAGGAAATTAGTCAGGATCATATAGAAGGTAGAGAATTTAGAAGGTAGGAAGAACTTACCTCCATGAAGAAGACATTGTGTTTCCTTGCAGCTGACGTGAGCTCCTTAACTTCTGTGAGATTCATAGCCATAGGCTTTTCACACAATACATTTTTTCCATGGTTAAAAAAGAGGAGAACCAGATCCCTATGGGCAGGATGAATGGCCCCAACATAGACAATATCTGAGATAGAAAATGGCCATGTGCAAAGAAAAAACAAATATGTTATCGGTGATCTTAATATGATAATTAACCTTTATGTATATACGTCCCAGACCATTCTAAGAATAACTATTTACTTGTTTCTGTTGTAGCATATTACCTTTGGTAGTCATTTAAAGAATTACACCCAAAATGCTAAATCGTGGTGTATTAGTAAGCCTGAAGTTGGTGCATTTTTGCAAGTGACAACAGGAAGTGCAGCCATATTGGTTGTCACCTTTGAAATAGCCTCTTGTAAACTGATGAAAATAAGGTCACTTTGTAACTGACTGTACATGCTGACAAAGTCATATTAGATATTAATGTTCTACTTGAGACCCCTCTAAACAGTTCCCCCTCTGGGCCCCACCAGATGTAGTCTTATGCAGCAACTGCCATTTTGATTAAAGTTTTCAAGGAATTGTCTGGCGTAGAATATCCATTTTCAAATACCCCATTAGAGAATTCTAAGTTAATAGGGGGGTCCACTTTTAGGACCCTCATGTATTGTTTAGAACTGAAGTTGGCTACATAGAGCATCTCTCGCTCTAGTTAGCCCAGCAAGTCTGGCCAATACACTCGGAGTCTAGGGATTTGAATTGGAACAGTGTAATGCTTGATTTCAACTGTGATGGCGCTGCAGGGTAATTGAAAACTTGCTCTTAGATACCCCACAACATCTAAAATTCATACTAGTCAAAGTGGAAAGACCAAGACCATGCCACAGATTTAGCTTCTTACCAATGTCTGGATCTTCGGCAAGTTCTTCGTATGTACCGTAAGCTTTAGGAATGTTATGGCTTTTGGCAAACTCCTTAGCGCGGCTTAGATATCTGGCAGCCACCGCTACTGCCTGAAAAATTCAGAGCAAAACGTCTTATCCCGTTCACAGCAGATCAAGGTAATGCAGACTTAGGCCACATGCACACGACCGTGTTTGGTCCGTGATATACGAATCGCATGTCGGCCGTATTTCCCGGACCAAACACAGTTCAGAGACCCGGTCTTCTAGCATCATAGTTTCAGTACGGAATAGTATTCCTGCCGGGAGGCCTAGCGTCATACATAACTATGATGCTAGGAGCCCGGCCCCCTAAACGGTGTTCGGTCCGGGAAATGTGGCCAACATATGGTCCATATATCACAGACTGAACACGGTCATGTGCTAGAGGCCTTAGGGAGAAATAGAATTATTAAAGGTGTTGTCTTATAAAATCAGCCCTGTTTTTAACTGAAGACCGCAGAGCGATAAGAGACACCCTTGGGTCCAGATTCTAGAATCTCTAGTGAAAAGCTTATATTGCCAAGGGGAGTTATGGAATCCCATACATTTCCCGCAGCAGCCAGTGTATGGGAAATATCAACAATTCAAACCATGTGTTACAGTGACAGGCCGGGTTCACCAGAGTAAGAGCCGCTATTTGTTGGTGGCCCTCCACTCTAGCTAATAGAGGAGGGTCTCAAGCAGGGGGTGCCTCTTGATTATATCCTTATGCCTTAACAGAGTGGCAGGAGGCAACCCAATTTAAAAAATTTAGAAATCAGGAGCAGTCGCAGCCAAAGTTTGGTTAATATGTTTTATTTACACAGATATTTGCGTTCTTGTGTTCTGAAGTAGCAGCCATATTGGTTGTCATCTTTGAATTACTTTCTCAGTAAATTGCCACTTTGTTTGTTAGAACCCGCTGACATAATGACAGAAGATCTGTTTCTGACGAACCAATACAAAGATAATAAGCCAAGATGGCTGAACTTCCGGTTATCACTTTTGTAAAATAGGCAACAAAACATAAAAAATGTCAATAACACTAAGGCCTTATTCACACGGACATATGCAATTCAATGGGGCCATTCAGACATGCAGGGTTTTTCATGCAGCATGTTTCCGTTACGTGAAACTCACTGCATGTCCTATACTTGTGTGTTTTTTTGCGGATCACGCATCCATTGAAGTCAATGGGTGCGTGAAAATCACGGACAGCACATCCGTCTGCTGTCCGTGATTCACGCAACAGTTCCTTGAAATGCAGAGAAAAAAAAAAAAAAAAAGATAGATATGTGCACCAAGACGGATATCAAAAGCGGATGCCACACGGAACTGCAATGAAAAACGTTTCAGTTTTTTGCGAATGCAAAACGGAAACACTCGTGTGAATATAGCCAAAGTAGAAGAAACATAAAAAAACGACAAGTCGTCCCACAAAACAGAAAGCCCTCATACAACTGCATCGGCGCAAAAATAAAAAAAAAGTTGTGGTTCTTCAAATATGGAGGCACAAAAATAAATAATTTTGAAAAAAAAAAAAAAAAAAAGTGTTTTTACTGTGTAAAAGTAGTAAAACATACAAAATCTATATAAATCTGGTAACATTGCAATCGTAACAACCCGCTGAATAAAGTTATTTATACCACATGGTAAACTACGTCAATTTAGGACGCAAAAAAGTGTTGTGAAATTGCTGTTTTTCTATCCCCCGCCCCAATTTTTTTTTCTATAAAAGTTAATCAATAAATTCTATGTACACCAAAATGGTGCTATTAAAAAATACATATTCTCCTGCAAAAGAAACAAGATCTTATACAGCTATGTCGACGCAAAAAAAAAAAAAAAAGTTATAGCTGATTGAATGAGACGATGGAAAAACTTAAAAAATAGCTTGGTCATGAAGGCCTAAAATAGGCTGGTCATTAAGGGGTTAATGATTTTACCATCATATATAGTTTACAGCTGATGTCGTTGGGTATACACTACATGTATACGCTTTACTACAGGATGAGCTACCGTTGACCTGATCACATATGCGCTACAGTTGTGACCTATGGATTTCAATGGGACGGACTACATCAAGGTCAAAGTTGGAATCATTTTCTGCCCATCTGTATTGAGATTTCGGAGCTGTGCTAAGTGCATTGTTCACATTAGGTCAGGTAAGGACACACTACGTTACTGCTCAGCATGGAGCTGCACCCACCTGGTGGTCCTGAGCCGGCAGCGTCTGCAGAGCTACCACAAAATCATTGCTTATCTTCCCTGCAGAGCAGATGCCCCATTTTGTAGCCATTGTTGACTGACTGAATCCGGGCTCTTTTACAGGAAGGGGAATAGTCTGTGTCTGCATTTATAGGGCGGCCAAAGGGGCGTGACCCACATTCTGCTGATCACTTGCTGAAACCCAGCCAAAATCCTCAAAAGCTTTTGTGTGACGCGTGTAATGCTGCTGGCTCCATGAGCTCGCTGTGTGTTCAGACTACTTAGTTACATTGTGACCGCCCTTTATATAGAAGCGTTTGGAATCCATGGACAGCAGGTTGTGCGTTGTGCAAAACTTATTTAGACGGGGAGGCGAAAGGTGTTAATTAAGCTTAATCACTGCAAAATGAAAAGTTCTGCAACTTTCTTATATACTTTGTGTATCAATTCCCAACCATTTTCCACAGCTCCTATTGCTGTCAGTGAATGGAACCATTCTTGTTTACATCAAGAGGCTAAAAAGCTATACAGACTTAATTCTTCTCACAGCAGAGAGTTTGCTACAATTGTGTCCAACCTGTGAAATCCTCTGCAAGCTTATTCATTGTACGATGAAAAGTTATAGAACTTTCGAATATTTTTTTGGCTTCATTTCCTCCCTTTTGCAGGAAATCTTCCCCTTTGTAGGATATTGCATCTCTCTCTCTTTGTAGGACACCTTTTCTCCACCAACTTGCTGGACATCTCCCTAATAAAAGAGGACATTGCTAATTCTCTGTGTGCAGGATATCTCATCTCTTCCAGTTTACAGACATCTTATCATATTCACACGGCTAGGAGCAAAAGAGTGTGTCTGAGCTGCAATACCAGTAGCATACATGGAACAAGAGTGGCGCTGTTTCTATACAAATGCAGACCCTTTTTTCTAATCTCATACAACCCCTTTAAGTGCTACATTCTTAAGCTGATCATACACATTAAATGTGCCGATTTTGGCGGGACCAGCCGACCATCTAATGTGTAAGGCAGCCTCCCGATTCTCCCCTGATGGCAGATGTCAGGGGAGAGAAGGGACGAGCATATTGAATTTCAACATGCCCGATCCTTTTGTTCGTTTGGGATTAAACCGCCACCAGAGGAGTCTGGCAGCAGCGTTCTACCTTCTCTCTATTGAAAACACATGCACGCTCGGCCGAGCAGGGCTTGCATGTGTATAGAGGAGTAGTTAGGAATAGCTGTCGGCCAACAGTTATCTAAAGTGCGTGGCCAGCCGTAAGGCCCTTTTAAACCGGCCGGCCGCTGAAGCGAGCGCCGATCAACGAGACATCGTTGATCGGCGCTCGTTTGCTCCTGTCACACGGAGCTATGGATGGGGACGAGCGCTCGTTACTCCGATCGCTCGTGCCCATACATTCTTATCATGTCGGCAGCGCGTCTCCCTGTTTACACACCAAGAAATGCTGCCGACAACGATAATATTTTACTTTTTTAAAACGATACGACCAGCAGATGATCGAGCGTTTGCTCTGTCATCTGATGATTGTTCCCCTGTTTACACAGAGCAATTATCGGAAACGAGCGTTATATTGACGCTCGTCTGCCCGATAATCGTCCTGTGTAAAACCCCTTTAGAGCTGACCTAGATGGCATTACCATCAGTAATGGATATCCAGGTAAATAAAAGTGCAGTGCATACATGAACATAAGTATTCAGACCCTTTGCTATGACACTCTATTGTACCCTGTTTCCATCAATCATACTTGAGATTTTTCTACAACTTGAGTCCATCTGTGATAAATTCAATTGATTGAGCATGATTTGGAAAGGGGAACACACACCCGTCTCCCTAGGGTCTCATAGTTTACAGTACGTATCAGAGCAAAAACAAGCTATAAAGTCAAATTAATTGTCTGCAGACCTCCAAGACAGGATTATGTCATGGCACAGATCTGGAGAAGAGTACAGAAATAGTTCTGCAGCACTGAATTTCCCGAAGAACACAGTCACCTCCATCATTCTTCAATTGAAGAAGTTTGGAACCCCTAGGACTGTTCCTAGAGCTGTCCGCCCCACCAAACTGGGCAATCACGGAAGGGGGTCCTTGCTCAGGGTGGTGACCAAGAACCTCATGGTCTTTTTGACAGAGCACTAGAGTTCCGCTGTGGAGATGAATCTTCCAGGACAACTATCTCCACAGTTCTCCGCCAATAAGTCTTCAAATCTATGGTAGAGTGGCCATACAGAAGATACTTCTCAGTAAAAGGCACATGGCAGGCTGTTTGGAGTTTACCAAATGGTGCTAAAAAGACTCTCGGACCATGATAAACAAGGTTCTTTGGTCTGATAAAATTAACTCATTTGATCTCTTTTGCTTTATTGTCAAGCATTATGTCTAGAAGATATCAGGCACTGCTCTTTACCTGTTCAATACCATCTGTACGGGCAAGCATGGTGGTGACAACATCATTTAGCTGGAGAAAATTCAGGATCGACTGAAGGGAGCAAAGTACAGACAACAACCCCTAAGGGTATGTTCACACGCTTAGCAAAAAACGTCTGAATATACGGAACTGTTTTCAAGGGAAAACAGCTCCTGCTTTTCAGGCGTTTTTTTAGCAACTCGCGTTTTTCACAGCGTGTTTTACGGTCGTTTTTTAAGCTGTTTTTCTATAGAGTCAATGAAAAACGGCTCCAAAAATGGCTCAAGAACTGACATGCACTTCTTTTTTGCGGCCTTTTTTTTACACGGCCGTTTTTCAAAACGCCCTGTCGGAACAGAACGCCATTTTTCCCATTGAAATCAATGGGTAGATGTTCGGAGGCGTTCTGCTTCCAATTTTTCGGTCGTTTACGGCCCTGAAAAACGGCAGAAAATAAGCCGTGTGAACATACCCTAACACACAACTTAGGCTGGGTTCACACGACCGTGCTACGTTCGTAATGTACGGAACATATTTTGGCCGGAAGACCCGGACCGAACACACTGCAGGGGGCCGGGCTCCTAGCATCATAGTGATGTACGATGCTAGGAGTCCCTGCCTCGCTGCAGGACAACTGTCCCGTACTGTAATAATGATTACAGTACAGGACAGTTGTCCTGCAGCGAGGCAGGGACTCCTAGCGTCGTACATCACTATGATGCTAGGAGCCCGGCTCCCTGCACTGTGTTCGGTCCGGGTCTTCCGGCCGAAATACGTTCCGTACATTACGGACGTAACATGGTCGTGTGAACCCAGCCTTAGACAATTCAGCAGTGTTTTCGGGACAAGTCTTTGAATGTTCTTAAGTGTCCATAGAATTAAACAGAGCAGGGAATAATGGCTGGCCGGTGGCAATTGACAGGCGTGTGTGTGCGCCCCTTTTTTAAACTCACTTTGCTAAGCACCTGACAGCAGTACCACCTGTTGTGCCCTAAAAGCGGCGCTCCTCTGAAGTATTAACGTCTGACCTTGCTTGTTCCCGGGTATATAATACAGCCAATTCCATATTGTCAGGGATTCCATGAGAGGTATCCTTCAGTGGCATATCCATGGGAGGCTATTTGCTAGGCGACTTCTCTAATGGAGCAGCTCTTGAGACTTGCAGCAGAACAAATCCTCAGCCAAATATCAACAATATTAATATGGAATTGATCGACAACTCCCATGTAATCTTTGCGACATTTGAAGTTAAAAAGTCAATATGATTTCAATAACTGCATTACCTTTTTTTTTATTAAACTTTTAACATTTACACCTATTAAAGAAGGTTTAGGCTTTGTCTTGGGGAAATCTAACTCCAAGTTGTTTGCGAACTTCCTCCATAATGGTGGCCAGTAGTTCACTATCTGCCAAGGTCATTAGTGGACTTTCCTTTAATCCTGTAACACCATAAGAAGCCATTAGAGCAGAAAATATTGGACTCATTGGTAGAATGTAATGACATTTGATCACTGATGTTACCTTTACGCAAACACTGGCGCACGTGTTCAGCTTCATAGCTTAGTCCTGTGCTGTTTGTGAAATGCATAGATTTCGTAGACTGGGGGAGAGGATATTTGGTTTCTTTCCCATTGAAGATTATTGAGGTCGGGCACCACATGCAAGAGGGAACCTGAGGAGACACTTTGGATTCAGACTCGTGACAAAGCTACGATAACAGAATATTAAATAGAGAATGTGATTATTTGAAAGCCCTCTGAAAAGGTCTACAAGCTCCACCCCATAGACTCAAAGGGATTGTCCCCAAAAAAGTTTCCTTACTTGTATGACCTGCCAATTGGACAGGTTATAAAAAGTATGATAGATAGGTGTCTGATATCTTTGATTCCTACCGTTACCTAGGGCCCCAAGTCCCGTTCCCAGGCACAGAGTTGGCTGCGCGTGTGCTGACACTTTTCTGAGAAAAGAATGGGACTGTAGCTAACAGCCCCCTGTTCTCAATGATAGTGGGGGTCCCAGAGCTCACCTATCAAGTCTTAAAAGTGAAAAAGAGTTGTCACGGGACAGCCCCTTTAATGTAGAGAGATTGCCAAACCCTTTAGACCTGTTCTTAAAATTTCCTGGATAAAAGGCACAAGAGGACACTAGAAAGGTAAGAAACACAATTTCATTGAATAATCTTTTTCTGAATCTATCACATAAAACAGATGTTCTGAAATGTAAAAACGTTGAAGAAGAAAAACTTCCAGGTTTTTAGAAGATGAAGAGGAAATATATACATTTTTCAGCCTGTGTTCCATAATTTTCCATAAAGCTACAATGATGCTTTTATCTAGCGACTGGGAAGATTATGGAAGAGGTCAGACATCTACCTGGCCTTCATATACCGTGAAATTCATAGAATTTAAAAAAAATAAGAGACTTATTTTTGAAGATCTTGAATTCTATAGCAGTCCTGTCTTCATTAGCGGCCTCATTGACTGTTTTTTTTTTAAATTCATATATTAATTCAATAACTAAATTGGCAATACCTGAATCATGCCCGTAGAACCACAAATGGCAGCCTGGTTTGGCATTCCAACCATAATAGTGCAGGTGAGGATGGCTTGTCTTTTACCGGGGTATTGAAGAATAATGGTTACGGTTTCATCGACCCCTAGAAGACAAGAAGCAATAATGATTCTCGCAATTTTTTCCTTCTATATTCTTTTGAATTCTTGTTCTATCCAGACGTACCGGTCTCATATAGAAAACCTTTTGCTGTCACAGACTCTGGCTTTTCACCATTGAATGCCATTAATGCAAACTGGATACAGTAACAACCAATATCCAGGAGAGCTCCACCACCCAGCTCCTTGCCCACTGCTCGAGGAACATGATATTGGTTGGAGCCAAATTCTGCACGCACAACTTTGATATCTCCTATTGCTTTTTGTGATAGAAGAGTGCGGATCTCATCATATACAGGGAAGAAGCGACTCCACATTGCCTGGGGTACAATAAGAAATCTTAAAAATAAATAAGTAAAAAGTTTCTGTTTCCCTAAAATCCATGGATGAGTGCAAGTGGTATCCACAAGGTGTTCTGAGGCCAACTCTCCATCTAGTTACTCCGGCTCGCGTCAAACATCATGACTGGCCTAAGTAGAGTCATGCCATGTTTTACCTAATGAACCTGTTCACCCCTTTCTCCTGCCCATCTCCCAATAACGACACGTGACAACCGAGGTTGGATATGAAATTGGCCACAGCAGCCGTTTATTTATTTACATTATTTAAATGAAATTTAATCCGAAACATTCGGATAACTCCACTTCTAATTGACATGACCCAACATGGGCCAGAATCAGAATTAACCATAAACATATTTTAATACTTTAACAGAGCAGGGGAAGTCCTTGAAGCCATTTTAAAACCGAATTTTTCTTTAAATTAGCCATCTGCAAACCACCACCAACTCTTTACCTCCAGCCGTAAACCAGCTCGGAGGCACCGCTCACCTCTGCAGATGGCTCCAACCACAAGAAGACCACTTCAAAGGGATAACACCCGATGAAGTCTTCAAATGATATACTTTCCACCAGAAGACCACTTCAAAGGGGTAACACCCTATGAAGTCTTCAAATGATCTACCGTTTTGGGGGATGCATACCCCCGATGCGACCCCCCCACCATTTTGTTCTGACCAACCTCAAGGACTCCCCCCGCCAGCTGCCATGACATCCGAACCTGCTCCAAAGAAAATGAGAAACACAAGTTATGAAATTATACAACATAAATCAAATAACAAAATCATAGCCACCCCGATCCCCAGGCCAACCCCTAACTTAAGGGCGGGAGGGTGGGAGCTCAGCTAGCTACCTGTTGTTCCTCCCGATGCTTCCGGCTCAATGCCGAAAACAGCGGGAAGAACTGATAACTCCCCCCGTCCCCTCCCCTCTCCGTTCCCTCCCCTTCCCCAACTACCTCTTCCCCTATTGGCTCTCTTCCCTCCTATGGCAGTCATGGAGGCTTCCCCTTAAGCCCTCCGCGCTACCGTCCAGCCTCTTCTGTAGTGGAATGGATTAAACCTTTTCAGGCCAATAAAGTGCGATAGTATAAAACTGTAAGTCACTTCTTATAGGAGCAAGGATAATTTATTATACTCATAAAATGTACTTTTTATGTACTCCACCCCCATTAATTTGAATGGGGGTGGAGAACCCGTGCACGGTTCCCTCTCCACAGCCCTGACAACATTAGCAAACAAGAGTGTGGCGAATCAACCCCCGATCATGGAAAGGAGGTAGGGTTAATCAAGCACCAAGTCTCGGTTGGTTAGGGGTGTAGGAGTGTTACCCAGCACCAGAATGGAGTCCCATTTTAATATTTGCTTTAGGGGTCCCGTTCCTCCTGACAGTCACAACTGAATGTATAGGCTTAGACTGGAGTTAGGCTCTATTTAGGGCACTGTGCAGAACAGCAGGAAATATGTTTTGATTTTTACCAGGCACATGGATTATAAACACAAATTCTCGGAATTCTTTGCAGCAACCAAATTTACTGTGTGCGTAGTATCTTTAGATAAAGCGACAAAAAAATAAAGGATGATACCTCCATGAAAAAGACGTTGTATTTCTTTGCAGCTGCGGTCATCTCTTTAACCTCTGACAAATTAATGGCCAGTGGTTTTTCACACATGACATTTTTCCTGTTCTGCAGGAACATCAACACTACTTCTCGATGGACTATATGCAGGACGCCAACATAGATGATATCTGCAACATATAATAATGATAGGGACTATTCATCTCATGTGATTTGTATAGAATTCTTACCTACTGTAGTTTCTGTAGACTACTCACAATTCAATGGAAACTCCAGCAACGAATGGCATTACCTATTATAATTATTCAGTATATAGATCTTATACAGAATGACAGTGGTTAACAAGCCATCAGTGATTGAGGGAAAGTGTAGCTTTTTGATTTTGAGACCCATTTGCCTTAACCTCTGCCCCTTTCACGCATTTTGATCTTCTGGCCATCACAACTAGGATTCACATAGATGACAGGAAAATGTATGTAGCCTGGATATTGAGACATATGAGCTCATTCATTGCTTCCCAGTAGCCGAGATGGTTAGGAGAAAATGGGATGCTTCCTGGCCGATGTATATATTGTATATATTGCATGCTGTTCTGCAGCCCCTGTTCAGTGTAACAATGCCCAATATTGCATTATTTCATAATCTCTTTACAAATACAATCCCTTACCAATAATTGGGTCCTTGGCAAGTTCCTCATATGAGCCATACACTTTTGGTATATTGTGAATTTGGGCAAATTCCTTGGCACGTTTCAGATCTTTAGCTGACACAGCCACAGCCTAAAGGGAATAATGAAACGGATCATTTAGTCTTAGGCTGTGTTCACATCAGCGTTGTCTCTCCGTCGAGGGGTTCCGTCTGAGCTTTCTATCGGGGGGAACCCCTCAACGGAAGGGCAAACGGAAACCATAGCTTCTGTTGGCATCACTATTGATCTCAATGGTGACGGATACTTTGCTAATGGTTTCCGTTTGTCACCGCTGTGAAAGGGTTCCGTTGTTTGGACGCAATCAATAGCGCAGTCGACTGAACGGAAAGACAACGCTGATGTGAACAGTCCCTTATTTACACACCTGTAAAAAGGTCAGCCATTATATTTGGACATTACGTTCCTGTTCTACTCATCACATACATACAGCATTGTCTACCTCTTGTATTATGTAGACATCCAAGTTCATGTAAAATATTCCAGCACATATTATCTATATTGTATATTCCAGCTAATGTCAAATTCCACTTTTGGTGACAGCACTAGTATTATACATTGGGTTCCTGTAAGATACAATATTACTGCTGTAGGTAAGCTTATACAACCAGCTCATATACGCATAACCAGCGTTGGCTCCTCTCCCTCCGTCAGGCTCTTCTAGTGGGTAGTGGTGGGCGGTACTTGTAGCAGACGTGCGTGCGTCACGTCTGCTACTGGCAAAAGCTATATATTTTTTTTTGCAGTGGCTGAGCAGGGTGTCGCGGCACCCCTGGACGGTTCTCACGGCTCCCCAGTGCCGCGCCACCCTGGTTGGGAACCACTGCTCTATGGTATACAGTAGGCATAACTGACTGCATGGCGTACTCTATGGCGGCATTAGTGTGGAATAGATCTAATAAAAAGTATTGCCGTCAAACCTAAACAAAATCATAGCTTTCCTAAGAGATTGGGGCATATTTATATATGTAATTTTCAGGCACTGTTGCATTATAAAGAGTAGGGTTCAGGCTGGAGAACATATTTATTAAGCCCAAATTATTTTTTTTCCAACAGATGGGAAGTGTAGAAAAAGGGCGAGTGGTTTTATAGTTGCATTCAGTGTAATACATTTAGAAGAAAACGCATCACCTATTTACTCACATAACTTGTGCTGAGCTACGACAGGTAAGACTATGCCATGGGACTGATTAACCCTTTGCAGCTCAGTAGAATAGCACCAGTATTAGTAAATATGACCCAATCTGTCATCAGATTATAGATCTCTTTAAATCAGGATATGTATTAGGCCTCGTTTACACGAGCGTATTATACGCGCGTGCGACGCGCGTGCTTTGCACGCATGTCGTACGCACCTATATTAGTCAATGGGGCTGTTTAGACGATACGTGAATTGCGCTCAGCGCGTGTGCGCAGAAAAAAACTCACGACATGTTCTATAATCGTGCGTTTTTCGCGCACTCACGCACCCATTGAAGTCAATGGGTGCGTGAAAACCACGCATGCCGCACGGAAGCACTTCCGTGCGAACTGCGTGATTCGCGCAAGAGCTGTCAAACTCCTGAATGTAAACAGAAAAGCACCACGTGCTTTTCTGTTTACAAACATCCAAACGGAGTGTCAAATTCGAGATGAGCGCACCGAACTTCACCGGGTTCGGCCAAACTCGTTTTGACCGAAACCGGTAAAAAATGTTCGGGTACGCGACGTCAGGAGACAGTCACTGTCCACGGTGCTGAAAGCGTTAAACTGGTTCAGCACCATGGACAGTGACTTCCGCTCCGAAAATCCATGAACCTGTAAAAAAAAAAAGACGTTCTGACTTACCGATAACTCCGGTCCGACCTCCCGGGATGACAGTTCAGTCCAAATGACAGCTGCAGCCAATCACAGGCCAAGCACAGGCTGCAGCCAATCACAGGCTGCAGCGGTCTCATGGACTGCGGCGTCATCCTGGGAGGTGGGGCCGGATGACAAGAGAGGGACGCGTCACCAAGGCAACGGCCGGGAGCCCGGACTGGGGGAAGCAGGAAGTTCTTGGTAAGTCTGAACGTCTTTTTTTATTCACAGGTTGGTGTATATTGTGATCGGCATTCACTGTCGAGGGTGCTGAAAGAGTTACTGCCGATCAGTTAGCTCTTTCAGCACCTTGGACAGTGACGGGCCTCGACTACCTCATCTCTATGATGGCGGCTGCGTGAAAATCACGCAGCCGCGCATCATGACACACGGAGCTGTCAAATGCCTTTTGCGCGTTTAAAACGCAACAAGGCTGCGTATACGCAGTGCATACGCCATACAAACGCGCGCAAAACGCAGCGTTTTTTGCGCGCGCAAAACGCACACGCTCGTGTAAACGAGGCCTTAGATGACCTAATAACAGTTAGCAAGTGGAGAGCATGTGCTGTACGTAAAACAGTAACTTTCTCAACTAATCGACCGAGACGAATCATGTGACCTGCTCTACAGACGCATAAGAAGGTTTATTCTGTAAAAAAAAATTATTGTACCATGCTACATCAGATACTGTATGTACAGAGGTATTTTCTACAAGAAGCATTGCTTCTAGGGTTTAATATCTCTGTACATGTAGCACGCAACAGAGGCTGTGTGGCAGCACATGGCGGCTGTGCGCTCCGTAGTAAGGAGCTGTACAACCTCAGTGCACTGACACAGGCTCCATGCACAAGGCTCTGCAATGTATTTCACTTTTTAAAGAAAAATATTTGAATGTACGTGTGAGTCTATGTGTGAGTGAGCGCACGAGTGAGTGTGTGAGTGTATGTGTGAGTGAGCGTACGAGTGAGTGAGCGTACGAGTGAGTGAGCGTACGAGTGAGGGAGCGTACGAGTGAAAAATTGTTTTCCAACAGATCAGAAATTAATTTCAACAGACATTAGATATCCATTATTTTTCCTATTGTGAGCACTGGGTATCACAATTATTTCTGCCATAATTGTAGTCACAATTATAACTTCAACAATAATTTCCCAATCTTCAGAAACAATGGCACCAGCTTTATGCGAACCTTGGTAGAACTCACCTGGTGGTCCTGAGCTGGCAGTGTCTGCAGCGCTACCATGAAATCATTGCTTATCTTCCCTGCAGCACAGATGCCCCATTTTGTGGCCATTGTGGTAGGAGAAATCTCAGCAAAGATTCTCTGATCTGTTCGCCAGATAACCTGAGTTTATATTATTCTGAGGGTGGGAGGGTCTAGTTTGCCGCTAGTAACATTTTGCTAATAAGTCACTGACACAACCCAAGACCCCACACAACCTGCATCGAGTGCTGCCAGCAGAGGGCAGTAGGTAGATTGTGAAAGACATTGTTTTACTGTGTTATGAAGTTATAGAGGTACGGCAATAAAACAAAATCAAAACTTTATTTTATTTTGTAGTGAATTTTATATGTCATCAATAATTCATAGAAAAACCATACAGAAGATAAATATATATGTATTGTACAGCAATGTTTTTCCAGGGCTGTACCCTTTGTGCATCGGCTATTGGTGCTGCGTGACTTCTATTCCTGATGTTGTTGCCCTGAGTCATTTCTAAAGCCTGGGAGCGGTGGTTCGTAGATGCCTTCTTACTTCATATGTCTTAGCCTTATCATCAAGTGGTGCAAGGACATAGATGGCGGAGATTTAACATCTCCAAAAAGGTCCCCCTCATGTCACCAACCCAGCTTTGACCCATCGAAGCATGGAGCTCTGAGAGTATTCTGCGGTCAGGGTTGATTGTAGCTTTTCTGCTGCTTAAGCCGAAAATTAAAATGGCGCCCCCCAGATCTTGATTGACATCACCCTGGCTGTTCTACATCACTAGCAGCCTCACAAAAAAAATATCATACCACCCATCATCTCGCTGCAGTTTATACAGTGACTACAGTACTGATTAGAGGCAGAATAAACATTTACATTAAGTGACTCACCGGTGGGGTCTCCATCCGGTCCAGACCTCTATGATGACTTCTCCTGGCCATGGCCCATTTCTGCAGTTTTCCGCCCAGATGTCTTCATCTTCTCACGTTCTGCACTTATAAACTAAAATAAAATTCTCATGGTGCCACATACAATGCCCCTAAATATAATGGCGCCACACACTGCACCTCTAATTATAATAGAACCATACACTGCATCCCTGATTATAATAGCACCATACACTTTGTCTCACACACACAGTGCACCCCATAGAGCCCCCTATATATAGTGCCCCTGTAGACAGTGTCCCTCATAGAGCCTCTGTAGACAGTGCCCCACATAGAGCCCCCTGTAGACAGTGCCATACATAGAGCCCCCTGTAGACAGTGCCCCACATAGAGCCCCCGGTAGACAGTGCCCCACATATAGCCCTCTGTAGACAGTGAACCACATACATAGCGCCCCCTATAGAGCCTCCGGTAAATACTGCCCCCATAGAGCCCCTGTGGATAGTGCCCTCCTGTAGATAGTGCCCTACATAGATCCCGCTGTAGATAGTATCCCTTGTATATAGCGCCCCACATATAGCCCCCTGTAGATAGTGCCCCACATATGGCCCCACTGTTGTGTCCCACATATGGCCAACACTGTAGATATTGCTCCACATATAGCCCCCACATATAGCCCCCACCCCCTGTAGATAGTGCTCCACATATAGCCCCCACCCCTGTAAATAGTGCTCTACATATAGCTCCCACATACAGCCCTCCCTGTAGATAGTGCTCCACATATAGCCCCCACATACAGCCCCGATTGTAACGTCCGTGGTCGCTGACCACGAACTCCTTCCATCCAGTCGACGCCCTTCTCTCAAGAGATGTCTGCACATACGACCGTCCTGCTCCACAATGACCACCAGGGTGCGCTCACGAGCTCAGTCCAGAGCGCACGCATGTTGGAGATTGAGCTAATTGCTCCCAGAGCACCCTGGGCTATAAGAAGGTCTCAGCCCCATCCTCCCACGCTTGAGCTTTGTTGTCATATTCCAAGTTTGTCTTGCAAATGGTCCCCTAGTGTTTCCTGCTCCCAGTGTTCCCTGTTCCTGTAACCTGTATCCTAGTGCCGTTTTGATCTGTAGCTGTGCTGTGCTGTATACCATGCCTGTCCTGCTTCTCCACGCCTGACATCTACCTGCTGCCTAGTTCCTGCCTACCCTGCCTTGCTACTGTCTGAGCTGCCACAGGTACCCTATATGAACTATAAACTCTGACCTGCGCCCTGTTGGCCAGCTCCCATACCGCCAAGGTGGTACGGCCCAGTGAGTCCACGAACCCTACGTGACACCCCTTTAGATAATGCTCCACGTATAGCCCCCAAATACAGCCCCCCTGTAGATAGTGCTCCACGTATAGCCCCCCTGTAGGTAGTGCTCCACATACAGACCCCCGGTAGATAATGCTCTACAAATAGCCCCCACATACAGCCCCCCTGTAGATAATGCTCAACATATAGCCCTCACATGCAGCCACCACTGTAGATAATGCACCACATATAGCCCCCACATACAGCCCCTGTAGATAATGCTCTACATATTGCCTCCACATACAGCCCCCTGTAGATAATGCTCCACAAATAGACCCACCCCCATAGGTAGTGTTCCACATATAGCCCCTAACACTTTTAACAGAAAAAAAAACTTTACACACTCGGTGCTGTCCTCTTGCAATGCAGGCCTGCTGGGGCTGAACAATGCAAGCGGTGCTAAGTGGCAGGGCAAGTCATTCTGCCCGGCTATTCAGCACCTTACAACGTTGATTGGCAGGCTACTTTGCCCTGTCAATCAACGACTCAAGCGGCACGCTGATTGGCAGGCTACCTTGCCCTGTCAATTAACGACTCAAGCGGCACGATGACGACATCGCACCTACATCATTGAAATTCGCTTATGTATGTTCAGTGTCCCACCATTCATGTATGTAATTGTATCTGGGTCCTATAGACGCAGGTAAAATTATAGTGCAGGAGAGGGTGGCGGCGGCCCTGGCTGTGGTATCTGGCAGCAAGACGTTAGCAGCAGATCCTCTAAGCCCTGTAAGTTTCAATTTGGATCTGCGTGGATCAGAATTGTTTTTCCAGCACATCAGACAGATCCTCGATCAGCTTGAGATCTGAGGAATTTGGAGGTCAAGTCAAGATCTTGAACTCTTTGTCATGTACCCCAAACCTTCTCTGAACAATTTTTGCAGCGTGGCAGGGGCATTATGCTGCTGAAACAGGGCACTGCCATTAGGAAATAGCATTACCATGAAGAGATGTACTTGGTCTGCAACAATGTTTTAGGTAGGTGGTACGTGTCAAAGTAACATCCGCATGAATGCCAGGAGGCAAGGTTTCCCAGCAGAACATTACCCAGAACATCACACTGCCTCCGCCGGCTTGTCTTCTTCCCATAGTTCATCCTGGTGCCATCTCTTCCCCAGGTAAAAGATGTACATGCACCTGAACGTCAACATGATGTAACAGTAAATGTGATTCATCAGACCGGACCACCTTCTTCCATTGCTCCATGGTCCAGTTCTGATGCTCACATGCCCGTTGTGGGCGCCTTCGACGATGGACAGGGGGCAGCATGGGCTCTCTGACTGATCTGCGACTACGTAGTCCAATTATCAGATATTTTTCATTACTGGATGGTCATAGATAAACTTAATTGTATGAGTAAACAACCTTCAGGAAGAAATTCTAAAATAAGATGTTAACATAAAATTTAAGAATCTTACTGGTTCTCTGCTCAGTCTTCTGCTTCAGCTCTTGTGAAATTCCACATTATATTGCTGACGTTATGTATTAATTGATGCCGGATTAAAGGAATTTCACTGGATGTATAATTTGTAGACCTTCTCATTTCATCATTTAATGAATATGGATGTATTATTCTTATTATACTATTACTGCTAGTAGTAGTTAGTATGTTTTTTCTCCACAAATTAATGCTAAATGTTGTTCAGCGTGTTTTATACAACTATGAAAATTGCTACTTCCAGTGACTGATTATCAGGGCTGGCCTTAGGTTGGATGGTGGTGCCCGATACATTTCCTTTCTATTGACGCACCCCCCCCCCCTCCCCTCCCATGGTGTACCATATAATGCCCCAAAAATACAATGATACAGTGTACAGATAACATTACCACATGGTGCCGCGATAGCACTGCCAGACAGTTTCCGAAAAAAACCACTGTCCATTTAATAAAGAAGACATTGTAGCTACAAACTGTGCAGCAGCCTTTTCATAGTTGTGGACACCAAGTTTAGGATTGGGGTGCAAGCATCAGCGCCACTGGTGCCCCCCCCCCCTTAGTAGTAATGAGTAATTCACCCTGTGCAACTGCAAATGATGCACACCCCTAAGGCCAGCCCTACTGCTAATGTACAACTTTTGGTAGAAATGCCCACAAATACTAATTTAGCACATGTCCCTGGTACTAGAAAGTATTTCTGCCACCAGGACTGGACATCATTAGGTGAAATTGCATCATGTAACTGCTACTAAAGTCGCAATCACGGCGCAAAATGCAGCACCCCCCCCCCCCCCTCCTAGTAAACTTTCATGGTTCATCACAGGTCTTCGTTTCACTGACGGATTCCCAGGCTGGGGCTCCATGGTGATTTGATGCAACACAATTATTTACTTATTCCAGTGCAATATTGCACAGTGTTGCTGGTAATGTTAACCTATTGGGGGGAGCATGAAAGCCCATGTGTATGTGCTGTTTCATGCCCACATTATTTAGCATTCCTAAAAATTCTATATGGTTAGGTTCTTTATTCAACTCTCAAACGGCAGGCAAATTAAATACACAGAGAATAAGGTTAACATTAATAACGCACAATATCGCACTGTGATCTACTGCAATGATAAAGTGTGACGGTTGTGCCTCATTCGCCATGAAGCCCTGATAAAATATCTGGAATATAAAATAAATATATATATATATATATATAATGTAAAGTAAAATAGAAAAATCCATAAGGCTATGTTCACACCTGCATCATGGGTTGCAGAACGAGGGGAAACCGGAAGAGTCGGTTCCGTTGCACCACTGACTCCACCGGCATCCAACGAAACCCTTTGACTTCAATGGGTTCCGTCGGAGTGTTTGTACCAAACAATAGCAATAGCAATATCTTCCAGTAATCTCGGACGGATCTGAGACGGAGGCCCCTAATGGATGTGAACAAGGCCTAAGGTGCTTTCATCTAGTCTCCATGTTGATGATAAATACATTTACAGAAAAGAGCGGCACAATATTTGGGTAAACTTTATTCCTTTATTTACAAAATTCAATAATTTACAATATTGTATGTGCACATCATATTACTTAAGAAGTTTTTCAACCGCTACCTTTTAACAGGCTCCCAATATAAAAAATATTAACCTTATATTAAATATACCGTTAAAATTAGATGTCGTTCCCACACCACCAGTCACCAGGGTCCCTTTCTGCTTCGTGTTGACATCGCTGAGTAATGATGTGCTGTCTAGTGCTGTTCCACGTAACTGGCATCCAATCACTGACCTTCTTTTTGACATTTTGTCCATAGTGACGTCTCCACGTGACACAGACTACAAGCCATAAAGCAGTAGGTTTGATACCACCAGGTTTAGGGTGTATTTACACATGTCAGCTTTGTGCAGCTTTGTGGCACTTGCTATTGCTAGTAAAAAAAAGTATTTTTTAGTAAATACTTGTATTCATAAAATAACAAATCTGGATCATCTTCTCTTAGAACAATTCGTTGTGCCGCTCCTCTTTTATTCCTCCTGTAAATTTATAAATTGACCACTGACGATTGATCCTTATTGGTTAAATATGATCAGGAATTGAACACCTATCAAACTGTGTAGAGACAGTCATCAATTCATTCATGCATTTCCGGGAGGAATAACAGAGGAATGGCACAATGCAGAAAATGGGCTCCAGAATGGTTATTTTATGAGGAATACAAGTTTTTAATTAAAACAGACATGTCAGGAAAGCAGACTGGTCCTCTTTCATTTCCATGTGCATTGACTGTTTAGTTTCCTCTCAAATCCAAATGCTACTCGCAAGCGAGTTTGCTGTCAAAGCTGGACAGGCAGATGGAAAAAGCTTGTAGGGCGCTCAGTGGATAACTGAAATCCATGGTGAAAACATCCTCTGCAACGCGGCCAAACTGCATGACAATGTGCTCCTCTGCAACAGAAACCACACTCATTAAAAAAGGCTCCTTAGGCCGAATTCAGACAACCGTAGTATACGTCCGTGTGACGGCCGCTAAAACAACGGCCAACACATGGACGCTTGTATTTCAATGGGGCCGTTCACACGGCTGTTGTTTCATGTCCTATTTTCTTCCGTTTTCACGGATCCCTCGATAGACTCAAATCTATGGGGATCCGTGAAAACGGGACCCGCACGGTTGCAACTCGGACGTGGAAAACGTCTGTTAACGTCCAAGTTTGCACTCGTTTGTGTGTATCTGGCCTTACTCTGATGAATGATTTGTCATCACTCGACATTTAGATATGTCCCCTATTGCTACAAATTATTCTAACAGATGTTTCTACACCACAGCTGTTTCCCCCATGACATCAGCTTTGCGGCTGCGCTAGTTCTATCTAGATTGCATATGTGATTTTGTAAGTCCTGCTCATAACATGAGAGGCAATGTGTAATCAGAATTGTACCCCTAAAGGCTTCAGGGAGTAGTCAATATTCCACTTGTCTAAGCATGAACTTACGGTCATCAGCATTTATTATTTGGAAGTTCTTCACAGAGGCCTGGGTGACACGTCCATGGAAGTTCAGAACGTAGGACTGAGTCTCCTCGTTCCATGATGGTGCTTTGTTGTGGAGTACTGAAATATTCTCCATATTACCATTTTGAAATCGAGCTAAAAGGGCCTCATGTTCCTTCACAGAGAAAATTACTTATTACCCATCAAATAAAAAATCACAACAGTATACAAAAACATGAGCTACAAAAAAATCACTGTCCTTAGAAACGTGCATAACTCAACAACCATCTTGAATGTGTTAATCATACTGAGTGGAAGCTTTCAAATAATAAAAACGCAAAATAGCTCTCCTCGAAAAGGAAGAATATTGTCTCTCTAGTGCCACCTATCAGTGACTAACCTGTAAGTCAACGTCCGACCCCTTATAGGGCTTGAAACATGACTCGGGTTAATAGCCAAACCAGTGACAGTGCTGTCTACAGATGGGTGTCTTTGGTTTGGCTATTATCCTTGAAATCAGGGACAAGGACTCTGTCATTTTTGTGATTGGCGAGGGTGCCTTATTGACTTGACACTCATGATGTGTCGGGTAAGTAATAAACGTCAAATTTGAGAAAATTGTGGGTTCACTAAAGGTGACCTCATGCTTTCTCAACCCAGATATATCTTCCACGGATCTATAAATGTAACAACAAAGTCCAAAGGCAACTAGAGCTATCACAATGAGAATAATACAACACCAGTGATTTCTTGTCTAACTCACATTGCGGGGTCTTATGCATACTCTCTCACAGTCTTGGTTCATTCCAGGAATAATGACAGCCATTTTCCGGGGTCCTCTGAACCCCAAAACATTGGTTTCCTGTGTAAAAAGATAAGGAGTAAATACAATTCATATCCAGCTATGAGTGGTCCCTATGTGCAATATGTCACCAGCTTCATGTGTGATCAGCACATTTCAAAGTGTTTTCTCCATTCTCTCCTCAACCTTTGATATGAAGCCTTAATCTGTGGGCACAGTGTAAAGGGCATTTCGAGGTTGATTGAACAATGCTGACAATTATGTTAGAAACCAGTTTATACTGCAGATATTAAGAGAAGGGACAGTGCTGCAGTGTTATTTTAGATCTATAAACCACATGAATTAAAAAAAAGTGCACAATATGTGCACATTGGATATAAGAGGACCATAAATTAGAAGAACAAACCTTTCCAATTCTGGTAAAAATTGCTGGGACCCCTTCATTTGACTAATCCATGGGGAAACTCTGGTTGGGCCACCTCCGCCGATTGGCCATTGGTGGCATACTGTATGCTAACCTAAATGCCACCAATGTCTATAATGAGACAACCCCTTAGAGTACCGATCATTACAAAAAAAATCCCAGTCCCTCTTTAGGAAATTTAAGATTATGGTCAAACAAGATTTTTATTGGAAGAGAATCTTCACAACATATAAGTCAGACATATATAAAATATTAAAGTACAGTATATGAGGTCACAATAGAATTCAGATTAGAATAAAAAAAACATTTCTGCATTAAATGGAAACAAGAATTAAATTAAAGTGAGAAAAATTATCAAAAAAAAAATACGGGTGAAAGGAGGGGAAAGATACTCAAGGAACTTTAGAGTTGAAGGTGGGGATGTTAATATAAACCCCACATCTCCAACCAGGTGGAGAAGCCGAAGCTGCTTATTCCAGTTCAAGGGAGCCACGTTGCATAAAAGACAGAATGCGTGTCATGTTCATCTTCAGATCTCATTATATCATGGAGGGAGTCGACCCACTGAGGGGCGGTGGTGGGATTTCTATAATCTAGGTATAGCCAACCCCATAGCCATAATGAAATGGCATTACAAACCCTTTTTAGAAGTGGCGATGGAGCCTGGGATCATGGGCAGCAATGCCAAATCAGGGGAATTTCGAATAGAGGTGTTAAAGATATAATTGTAAAGGGAGATAGTTTCATCCCTTCCAGGTTTTATAGCTGGACAGCTCCACCAGATATGGAGCATCGAGCTCACTGCTGCACCACATCTCCCGCAGAGATCAGACGCCTCTAGGTAGAAGCGGTGTAACCACTCTGGATTTCTATACCATCGAGACATAAATTTAAAATTTAGTAATAGAAATTCCTCTTGAGGACTTTTATTGCTTCCAATTTTGCCCTGATGTACACCACCAGAAGGACAAGAAGCATAGAGATCAACTGATCAACTTGGATTGATTAATAGAAATTAAATATTAAAATGACCGGCTTATGGACAGGGTGAGCGGTCAAGTACATCTCATAAATTGGAAAAACCCATACAACCTATGTGTGATAGGATAGTAGGATGGGAATGAAGGGAAAATAATGAATACATCAAGTATCAATTTAAAATTTGTCTCCTAGAGTCTGCTGGAGATGGATAATTTGTGGGTAAGAAGATCGGCTTTGTCCCTATCTGCAGACTGGAACTGTTTAATTCTTTCTCTCAGTCTGATATATATATATATGGGGTGGTCAGCGTACGGTCTGGTTCCCTCTAACTGTCCGTATAAGAGAGATTGTGTGTGCCGGATCCACATCTTAAGTACGCAACATCTCAAAACTTGTCAGAAGCAGATGAGGGGTTGGAAGAGCTGTAAATGCCAAGAGAAAGTTTTTAAGTTGCCCGTGAAAGTAACAAGCATCCCCAGGGACAAAAGTCGAAGGGAAGAACTCCTATAAGGATTTCAAACCTCTTTGACATAAAACATGACAAATGTGGGTTTGAAAACCCAAAAAAGTTTACATGCAGGGAACAGGGGTTAGAGAAAAAAGGCGTTAATGGGGTAGGGTACGGGATGGTTCTAGGAGTTCTCTGGCCCTATGCGAGGATTTCAGAAGAGCAGACAGCAGAGGAGACAAGGCAGCTGTAGATTAGATGTATTATAGCCATGTTGAAATGTTGTCAACCGAGTTCTAAAAAATGCTAACAATAGCTTCGCTTTAAAAAAGGACCTGGCAGCTCTCCTGACATGTCTGTTTAGTGAATACTTGTATTCCCTATAAAAACATTATTCTGTAGCATCTTTTCTTCCAATTCTACAGTGTGTAGTTCCTCTGTTATTCCTCCTAGATATTTTAGAATAAATTAACAACTGGGTTTTACCATTCCCCTTGATAAATGGTCAGGGAGGAATACTATGAGTTTTTGGTGTGATGATAAAATAAAAAGGAGAATGTTTTTTTTCATGTATATAAACGTAATGCTGTAATATGGAATTTTTTTCTGAATATAGTAGTTTTAATGGATATTAATGCCTTATAGGTGTATGTATTTATTTTGTTACTAATTTTGAGAAATTGGATGTACATTATATACAATATATGCAAAGTTTTTTATCTGCGCGGCAGTCTAAATTGTAGTGGCTTGTACACACCTAGCATGCCATGGAAGAAGCTGTAAAGGCAAAACCCAGGGTTAGGCTAGACGCTTGTTGTGCCGCCTGGATATTATATACTTTGTTTGATTTTAATCCTGTGAATATAATAAATATTTTACGACATCTAAAAATGTATCTATCTAAAAATTAAAACTGGTTGTTATACTGCTGTATAGGAAAAAATGTATTTTAAAGTTTGTAAATCCCCTCCCCCTTTTTTTTTTTTTAATTATGGTATAGGTGTACATTAAGATATAAGGAAGATTGTATACATGGATACCTGTTCCTTTAAACAAAAAATAATATTTTTTTTCCTCTGTATGTATGTTTTGTATCATTTGTTTTTTGTAAAAGAAAATGAAAAAAAATTATTGAAATCAAATATTTTATACACGTTTTGTGCGGTACAGCTCTGTTATTATCACTTCTGCGTAAAAGTACATATCGTAGCAGTCCAGGAAACCGCAGGGAATTCCGGCTGAAAAACCGCACTAAATTATGATGCAGTTTTTTGGGCAAAATCTCCACTGCGAAAATACTGCAGGAAAAAAAGTTCGAGTTTATACTTGCCATCCAGGGCGTTGTCATAGTGACGCGTCCCTCTGCTCTGAGTACAGCCCGGCCCCTGGGATGACGCTTTAGTCCATGTGACCCCTGCAGCCTTTGATTGACTGCAGCAGATTGAGTGCAGCAGTCACATGAGATGAAATGTCATCCCAGGAAGCCGAGCTACACTCAGAGAATAGGAACGTGTCGCTATGACTACGCCCGCGGGGTAAGTATAAACTTCTTCTCTTTCTTGCCGTATTTCCGCAGAGGAGATGCCGCCAGGAAAACTACACCCCATTTTGGTGCATTTTTTTGTACAGAATTCACTGCAGTTTCCAGGACGGATACACTGTGCTCTTTTACGCAGCGTTTCCGCCTTGTGTGTTCTTACCCTTAAGGTGGAGCTGGAGTGTGACCTGGAGGGAGCGAGCGAGCCCAGCTGTACATATAAACGGGTGGAACCACAGAGTCCAGTCAACCCAGTGGAGCAGTACACGTAGCGTTTATCACCTACTGCCTGCTGTTTAGCGAAGGTTATATCTGGGAAATATCAAACTGAGTCTAGACAATTAGAGCGGTAAAAAAAAATAATAATACTTTTATTGTGCATGGACAAACCCCCAACTAGTAACACCCAGTTGTCAATTTTAAATTTGTAAGAGGAATAACAGATGAATGGTATAATATAATGCACATTTAGTAGACATATCAGGAGAGCTGGAGTCAGTGCTTTGTTCCTTCTGTGCAGACATCGGATAGTCTGGTCCCAGCAATTCTGGCAGCACTTCCCCTACAAGGGGGCACTTTCCATATTTACTACCTATAGAACTTATTTTAATATGAGCAGGAGGAAGCGGCTCCTTATTTTTGAATATGACAATCAGTCTACCATATTTTTGTTTAGATTTCAGTGAATCAAAGCAAATATTCTGTAAATTGATGCATTGAATTTTGTAAATTGACTAAATCTGTAAATGAGGTAGATTGAGTCGCTTATCTCTATTTGTTATGTTGTCATTTTCATTTAAATATTTTAATAATGTATTTATAGTTATACGTTATTCCTATAATTTAGTAAATGAAGACCAGACTTTGTCTAGTTCAGTTTCCTATGCAAAATGTTCCATGGCTTGTCACTTACATAAGACACAGACACCAATTCCTGCCTGAGGGACTCCCTCTCCTGCACGTAGGGCTGCTTCTCTGGGTTTACGCCATTGTCAAACACTGTAAACTTGGTTCCAAGCATGTTTGACCTGGAATCATAGATATAAAAAACAAGAATTATTGATCTGAATTAATCTAGACTATATGCACAGCACTAAGACGAACAAATCAAGGACGAAAGGACCATAACCACAAGTCATTTTATAAAGGCCTTGCTGCACAGAGTTTGCTCTAGTGATTTGCATTCTGGATGCGTAGTCATTACACCTGGCCCTGTACAGTAATCTAATGTAGGAGACACGAACTGTCTGACGACAATCTTGGTGACTGTTTCCAATGACAACCAACGGAACACTAAATGTAGATCTGGGCTATAATACAGTCGGTGACTAATAAATAGAACTACTGGCACCTTATAAAAGATCTTTGCAGACATATTTCATAGAGCTTATCAGTGGCGTCTTGTCAAAATGGGCCCCCTATTATGGTGCCAGGTATTGCTACTCAGGAAAGAAGGGCCTAAGGTTTTAGTTCCGCTCCACATCTTTTCCATGACACTTGCTAACAATGCAGATCCTCTGGAAAGTGGAGTCCTGCACAGGTTCTGACCATCCTTGGGTAAAGGGATGGGTCCAACTGATGGTCCATAGCAGCCACATTGACCTGCCCCTATGGTATGTACATGCCTGGTGGTCATAGAATAGAAACCCTGCATGTACACGGCTTATAGGCCTATAGAGAACACTGGCGTCAGTTCCCCAATGCAGTAATATGGAAACCATAGAAAGTGCCCAACCAACATTGCTCACAGGTGAAGTTATACATATAATAAGTTACCTGACTTTTCCAATCACACTTTCTCCTCCTCGTGAGAGGTCCGTGGGATCCACTGAGATGAGATAATTGGAGGTTTTACTTTTCTTTCTTTTCCTTCCAGCCATGAGGAAAAGCTAATCAAAGTAGACAATAGGGACATACAACTATATTCTGAGTATTGAACGAAAATCTGTTTATTCCAAATGGGGAGGGGATGACAAGTCATCATACACCAAAACGACATAGTGTAGAAACCAGGCAGCTGCCCTAATAACTGCAACAAGTGGAACTTATTTCCTTCTTATGGTTTTTTCCTTCTTCCTGTAACCACAAATGGTACCAGTATGGCCTATCGACATGATATCAGTAGATAGCACTCTATAGTGAGACAGTCACCAGTATATGCAATACAGTGCTTTGAAATATTTTGGATCACAATTTACACCATAACACTTTAGCTGCAACTAAACTCCCTAAACTTACAAGATATTTCGACTAAGTACAACCCGTTCTAAAGTAGTCAAAGTCACTCAACATTCACGTAAAAGGCTATGAATGTGGACAGTATACACCCAAATCCCTTGTGGCCCTTAGGATGTAGGGTTCTTATAAAGAAAAAAAAAAAAAGTTGTGTTGAGTTAGGCTTCTTTCACACTACCGTTAATATACGTTTACCTCTCATCCATCAGAGGAAGAGAGGATCGAAAGATTAAACGGAAAGCAACGGTTCCGTTAGAATTACCATTGATTTCAATGGTAATTCTTTTGTTTCAGTTGCTTTCCGTTTGTCTCCATTCACTAGGTTTTTCAAAAACTTTGCAAACTCTGCAGACTTTCGCATCTGTCAAAAAAAAAAATGGAAACCTAGAGAACGGAGACAAACGGAAAGCAACTGAAACAAAATAATTATCATTGAAATCAATGGTAATTCTAACGGAACCGTTGCTTTCCGTTTCATCTTTCAGTCCTCTCTTCCACTGACGGAAGAGAACTAAACGTATACTACCGGTAGTGTGATCTTAGCCTTACATGTTAAATAGTTATTATATCTAGTTGTTCAAGAACACAAGTTCCCAACGTGATATTCTTGATATTGTATCTATTGTATGATGTACTGCAAATTAAGTTCAATGTGCATAAAAGCATTTGAGATGAGACATTTTTTTTTCAGCTATGTAATATATAGTAAAACACTGGGAAAAACTGCCACCAAAATAGACTTGCTCAACAGTAAACCTAAAGGTAACCTGTCAGCAAAATAGGGGAGGGGGAGGGCATTTGAAACACTTTTTTTTCCTCAGTCATGCAAGTTCCATGACCGAGAAACCGATCTTTAATTCCCCCGGTCGCAAGTGCCAATCTCTGTTCTAAATGACAGCTCTAGCAGCCAATCAGGAGACGGCTGGAGCCGTCACTCAGAGCAGAGGGGCAGGGGCTTGCAGCGTGCAGTGCAGGAGCACTTGCACATCAAGTCTCGCCTTAGTGGCACCTGTGTGCTGGGGATTTAAACATAGTTTTCTCAGTAATGCAAATTGCATAACCGAGGCAAAAGCTATGTTTAAAATGCCCTCGACCTTCCCTATATCGCCCTGTTAGCAATTTTGAGGCATCAAAACTGGTGACAGTTTCCCTTTAATTTTAGTAACCAGTGCCAGTTAGCTGCTGCCAAGACAAATAAAATCATGAGATGCATCAAACTTTACTTACTCTTTTCCCATCATCTCGCTCTAGATGAAGGTAGTAGGTGGGGTAGAGACCTCTGTCTACTCCTTTTTTGTCCCTAGTGATGCGGCACTGAAATATCATACTGCGGGAAGCTGGGCGTAAAGCGAAGTCTTTCAGGTCATCAATTTCAAGGGGGGCAGCAATCTGGGCTTCTTCTTCCTAGTTTTACAATAAGAAATACTCAGTTCCAGGATAGGATTCAATACAATGTTTTTATCAAGTGTGGGTGGATGTATCTTCAAAACGTACCTTACTCAAGGAAGACATTGGTCTTGTATATACAACACTGCTAAGAATATCCGAATCTTCATCAAAATCATTGTCTTCTGTTCCATTGGTATCTCCTTCATGGGAATCTTTTCTTCTTCTGGATTTCACTGAGGTCATCATTAAGAAGAGCAAATAGGACATTGTTAGGCTGGATTTACAGGCCAATTTGATAAATGTCCAGATATTGTTGAGACCTCACACTTTTCTCGAATTTACATGTAGAAGTATTTTGCGAGGATCCTAGCAAGAAATAGATTTCTATATTCCTAATGAGGTTTCCTTTCCACTCACTGTCTACACTTGAACTGTAGCAGCAACAGTGATTGGATGAGGATTATTATTACGCAGGTCAGATATGATCAGATCCAGTAGATCATTATGACCATTTCCACTTGGCAACTATCACTAGAATTTGAGTGTTATGTGAAAACCTATCCTTAGTTGAACTATTCTTTAAAGTTCAGGATCCCTTTATATATATATATTATTTAAGAATTTTAGGATACCCATGTAGTAAAATTTCCAAGTCTTTCTTCAAATAGTCTTCAAAATAGATAATCACACTTCATGAAGCCTTGCTGGCCCGCCCCTGGTAAACTTGTCTTATATGTCGATTAGAAAATGAATGCTTCGAAACACAATTTGACCAAAACTTTTATGCTGTGCACCCATCACACTCATATACCTGCAAATGGAGGGAGAAGCTAGTTTACAAGCAAAGACAATGGTCACCCTGTCAATAGGCTAGGGACTAGTAAACTGACTTAGGCAGAAGCCTAATGTTCTTTATGTCTCTTTGTTGTAAAGTGATCCTGGCAAATGAACTGGAGGCTACAGTTTCATAAATATTGTTTTAGCCTACATAATGGATTTTTTTCCCACTACTATCTTTAGGCGTCTTACCTAGTTTACTTATAATAATGTGCGTACAGACATATGATTTCTTGAATGAATGTAAATCTAAAATTGTTATTAGTCATCTATATACCTGTTTTCTGTGGCTTCTTTTTATGACGTTGTTTGACAGGTGCAGGAGGAACTATTCGATCCCCCACACTCATTGAATTCTCTTCGTCACTTGAATTCTTAAAGGCCACCATCTTATCTGACGTTATTTCTTGAATGACATCTTGGGATTGTATGTCATCACCTGCAAAAAAATTCCAATGTCAAAGTGTTACAACATTATGATGTCTTGGTTTCGAGATGACCATACACATGAGATAGCTGTCGGCAGAACAAGCTTTTACTCTCGACTACACCATAAACAGCTTGGCAGCTTGGCCAAGTATGCATGTTTATGTCAATGGGGATAGGGGAATAAGCATCTGCCAGACGCCCTCTTGAAATCTAACATGCCCGATTCCTCTACCGTAGGGGGACATTTGGGAGGCCCCCATATACATTAGATCATTGGCCAATCCCCCCAAAAATTAGCGGGTGTGGTTAACTTTTATCTCATGTGTATGGCGAGCTTTAATCTCCGGCAGGAATCTGCACCAATTTTCTTGTGAAATTACAACCTTTATTCTGCGGCGTGTTCTCCTTCTCACAATCATGAGCTCGATGGGTCTTTGACACCTTGGGTGATATTTTTTTTGGTTCCCTAACATCATGTTTCCCTGGACACGTTGAAATACAAAAAATATTGATTATAGACATACATTCAGATTAAAAAAAACAACTCATTCTTTAAAAAAAAACGCATCTGTCAATAATAATAGTAATCATTTTCATGCATTGTATTGTGATACAGCAGAATAAGCCATAGAAATGCTATACAAGTGTTCACATCTTATAAAATTGCAGAGACTTTTGCTTCCATTACAAACTTAGTATTTCTTACTCAACTGAGTGCAATAGAAGCTAGGATCTCATCAAAGTGGGCTACCATATTATAGACTTAACAAAAATGCAAAGCCTCAGGACCTGGATGCGCCCTGAAATGTCAGTTTTAGTTATTACTTGTATTGCCTAAAAAATAATCATTCTGGAACATCTTTTCTTTGAAGTCTGCGTTGTATTATTCCTCTGTCAATCCTGTTATTCCTTCTGGAATAAATTCACAACTGGGTGTTACCATTGGCCTTGTCAATGGAGCTTGTCCATAAATGACAGTGTAGGGACACACCCTATTGACAAGGGTGAAATAACAAACAGTTGTCAATTTATTCCTATATTTTCAGGAGGAATAACAGAGGAACGGAAACATTTAGAGATCTAAAATAATGAGCTGTAAGATTGTAATATTATGGGGGAAAAACAAGAATTTATTAAACAGACATGTCAGGAGAGCTGCCAGATCCTCTTAACCTTCTTGAAGTCAGTACAAATGCAGTATAAGAAGACTTTCACTAAACTCGCAGGAGAACGGTCTACCATAACTTAACATATGACGCAAATACTTGATGCTCAAATGATAGTAAGGATTTTATGAGGGGATATTGTCAAATGAATGTAGACTATCATGACCATTTTTTGGGGAAACATACCTGCCTTCGTCTTGGTCTTCTGCTTTGCTTTGGATTGGACTTGTTCTTTCTTACTAGTTAGGGGCCTGGTATCTTCAAGTATTGTCTCCTCCAAATCTTCATCTGAAATCTCTACTAAAAGAAAAAGAAGAAATCCTTCATGATTTTGGTACTGAAATATTGATGAAAATAAAATTGGTCTTGGTCAAAACGGAAGTAATGTATCATTCGGGTTGGTGTCACAGTATACCTCCATGGTGCTCCATCTCCTTCTTCTCTAACTTGGGATAAGCCTTCATATTCCTGGAGCAGACTGTTGGACTGTGGCAGGGGCTTGCATACATTCCTTCTGATATGGTGGGATTGGTAATCCCTGAGAATTTATGTGATAAAAAAAAAATAATAAAAAAAAATAATTAGTAAATTTCCCCATAAAATAAAAATCCAAATTATTGAATCTTTTTGTGATTAAACATGGGAAAACCATTTTAGAAGGGTGGTAGATAGCCTCTTGTAAAATGCCCTGTAAGGGATCATATCAACTTTATATCGATATTGTACTCCTTATGGCACTGACTATATGATCTGTTGTGATTTTTATGATCTATGTCCTTGATAGAGCTAAACAATATGCCTGTTGTGTTCTTCCACCCCAGACCCTTTTTTATCTTCTCTTTCAGCCATGCCAATTGTGTTGAACTTGAATATCTTGTATACCTAAACCAAACTCTCTCTCTCTTTACAGATGGCCATATACAAGAAATAGTCAGCCGACAGCTATTTCACCTGTTTCCACCATAAACATGCATGTTTTACTAAAGAGGGAGAGAGGAATAAACCGCTGCCAGACACCTTTAGCGGCGGCTTATCTACCACTGGAACAAATGATCGGACATGTTAAAATTCAACACGCCCAATCCTATATTCTACTGACATTTGCCCTTGGCAGACAGTTAGGAGTCCCCATGCACAATAGATCACCGGCCAATATTGCTGAAATAATCAGGATAGGACGTAGTTTATCTAACATGTATGGCCAGTTCTAGGCATCTCCTTGGACTGATCAGTTGGTCAGTAATGCTTAATTTTCCAAGCTATAGATCTAAAGTTAACACATGACCCAGTAAATGGTCCTAAAGTGGTGATACCATTTCAATAGAAAAAAAACAATGATATAAATGTACAATCTCTATTACGATGTAGGCTCCGTATTTATTCGAAATATAGAAATAAGTTAATTGTATGGTTAATGTTGTATCTTACTTCCCGTACCCGAATATATGCTGGACATAGTGCACGACTCCACCAGTAGTACTTGTTCCTCAGGCTTTGGAGACCTCCGTGGCTTTACTTTCATATCTGGATTAGCTTGAAGCATTAGAGGATCCAGACGCTTCCTTCTCTGTTTCTTTTCATGGATAGTCCGCTTGCGGGTGGTAAAGAAAACTTCATGTCAACTTTCTTTTAATTAATCTTTTTCTGATATTAAGATCTTTATGGAGGAAAAAAAGACTAAAAGGTGACTATACATTTCAGATAGCTGTCAGCCGAATATCTCTGGCAGCAGCTTATCTCCTTCAAGAACAAAGAATCGCGCACGTTGAAATCCAACGTAACGAATTATTTTTCTAGAGACCCCCATACACATTAGATAATTGTCCTTCCCGGCGATATCAGTGGGCTCGGCCAACCTTTATCAAATGTGTATGGCCACGTTATAAAAAGTGGCTCACCATAACTCAATTTTACGTTACTTTCATATTTTACCTGCATCTCCAATTTTTGTTGCCGTATGTCATGTCCATCATCTTGCATTCTACTACATGAGAAAAAAAAGAGACTGTTCAGAATACATGCTGTTTGTTCTGAAACCCCCCCCCCCCCCCCCTTCAATTTGTAGAAATTTAAAAGATAAGAGCTGGTTAGTTGCACCATCCAGAGGCTAAATGTAAGATGTTTGTAAATAGGAAGATTAAGGCCTCATGCACACGACAGTAGTGGTGTGCACGGCCGTAGTTTGTGGCTCGAGCGACCATGGAGTGTCACCCGCGAGCCGACTGAAAATCTCGGGTCGTGCACATTGCCGCGTGCATTCATTTCTATGAGCCTGGGCCGCAAAATACGACATGTCCGTTTTTTTCCGGTCCAGGCTCCTGGGCCATGCACAGACCGTGGAAGCCACGTTCGTGTGCATGGGCCCATTGATATAAATGGGGCCGCAAAATAAGTTCGTGTGCCTGGGGCCTTAGGGTGGATTCACATGTGGCATAATTTTACGCCACAGATTTCTCTGCAGCAGATCTACTGCAAAATCTGTATTTTCAACATGCAGATTTTGTAGCGGATTTGCAGTGGAATTGCTGTGGATTTCACCTTTTGCATTGAACTCTGGACAAATCTGTGGTATAAAGTTACAGCACATTTGAGTCCACCCTTACCCTTAGGGTCCATGCCCACAGCCACATACACATACCCTGTATGGCGACACACAGAGCAATGCTTCTAGGGGAGAATACCTCCATAATATTACACGCGATGGAGCATTTCACGGTCCATGCGGAAACCATGAGAAAAAACCTCAGAGGGCTTCCATATGAAATCTAAAATTCACAGTACAGAATGGACCTATAGCAGTCTACGGGTGCTCCTATTATGGACCATTACAACATAGATGAGGATGTAGAAGATATCTGCCATAATAGGAATAGTTTTTACCATGTGGAAAATATTTGCCACTGTTGCAAATACATTTCGCACATGTATTTTCATGTATCCGCACATGTATCTGATAATAAACATAGCTGTAATAATGGAATTTAATTAATAAAAACTGAGAAGAATTAGAACCACCCTAATATATAGGCATGACGATTATTCTTAAAGGGGTAATCCAGGACTATAACTTAGGTGGCCTACCCTTAGGGCTAGGACTAGTAAGGGACTTCTTACTGTATAAAATGCTAAATAATGTGATATTGTATTATATGTATAAGTCATATTATTTATTTAATTACCTATTATTAAAAATGCATAAAGATCCAAAATTGTAACTAAACACCAGCCACAGACATTAGATTGTTGTTGGTAAATCCCACCATTTTCTATAGCCAGAGACGGACTGGCCCACCAGAGTACCAGAGGATGCTCCAGTGGCCCAAGGCTCAGACACAATAATTGGCCCCAAAGGCATAGCAAAGAAGAACTATCAGCAAAGCCAAATATTCATATTAAAAGTAGTATGACTGATATAAATTAATGGTGGAAAGATCACTATAGAAGTGTCCCTATATGAGAGTTGTAAATTAGATGTACAGATAGGAAGGATTAAAGGGGTCACACATGTATCCCGTATCCTGTGGATAGGGGATACATGTGTTTTGTGGGAAATTCCCTTTAAGTGGGGAATAAGCCATACATGTTTATTACCTGATCGGTCGGGTTGAGTCAACAGCTGAACAATTTTCTGGCCTGTAAATAAAAAAAAAAAGCATCAATATTTAGAAGGATATTTAAAGGGATTTTCTTGTTTAGAAAACCTATTCTCAAATACTCTATTAGACCACTAAGTGATTAGAGGGAGTCCTTTAATTAGGATCAATAAGCCAGAACAGACAACAGCTATAAAGAACATCTCTCTCACTGAAGGCCCTGGCACATCCGAGCGTGCATGGCCCAATCATTTCAATAGGCACCATGTCATGTATTGTTTCCCTTGTGGTGACGCTGTAGAAGAATTGAATCCTTGCTGCTGTGTTCTCCTGCAGATTACAGGTGATTGATCATATGCAAGTTGAGAGCAAGTTGTATGACTGCATATGGCGCAAATAAATTGTTATTAAAGTAGAATGAAGACTGTGTGTAGTCTCAACCTTAGGGCTTATGCAACGACTCATGAATATATAACGTCCAGCCAGAACATTAAAACCACCTGCCTACTATTGTGTAGGTCCCCCTCGTACCGCCAAAACAGCTCTGTCTCGTCGAGGCATAGACCTCACAAGACCTCTGGAGGTGTCCTGTGGTATCTGGCACAAAGACATTAGCAGCAGATCCTTTAAAGGGGTTATCTGGGATGTGAATTTTTTTTTATTAGGGTCTGGAAATTAAATAAAAAAACCAAAAAAGCAATACTTAAATATCTTTGCCCCTGGCAATTTAGCGCTGACCCTCTGGCGGCACTCCCAGTGGTTGTTTACATGCACATAGCATTTGACCGCTGCAGCCAATCAGATTGCTCAGCGGGGATCACTGGTGACAAATTGTATGACCGCTGAGTCCTCTGATTGGCTGCAGCGGACACATGCTACGTGCATATAAACATCCACTGGGAGTTCTGCTAGAGCGACCGGGGGCAAGGATAGGTAAGTTTTGCTTTTTTGGCTTATTTCATTTCCATTTATATGCCCCTAATAAATAAAAAAATTGCACTCTGCATAACCCCTTTAACTCTTGCAATTTGCAAGGTGGGGCCTCCATGGATATTACTTGTTTGTCCAGCACATCCCACAGATTCTCAATAAAATTGTATCTGGAGACTTTGGAGGCCAAGTCAACACCTTAAACTCTTTGTTCATCAAACCATTCATGGACAAACTTTGCAGTTTGGCATGGTCAGTGGCGGATTAAGTAGACCATGGGCCCTGGGCTGTTACCCAAACTTGGGCCCCCCTTCCTCACCGCCGCCCTGCCGTAACTATTTTTGACACTACTTTTTTGGGCAAGCATTAACAGTGTTACGATTTCCCTTGTCACAGGGCTGTGTCCCTACATACTGACAGGATCACACTGTGCAGGGACACAACCTCCTGACAAGGGGAATTGTCTATCAGTCCTGGACTGCAGAAATACTTTTTGTGAAATACAAGGATTTCCTATAATAAACATGTCAGGAGAGGTGACAGATTCTCTATAAATCTAGTGACTCACAGGTGACGACGTCTCAGATTCTAGTAGTTTTTTTCCTCTTTTCTTCTCCATCCGGTCCAGCGCTCATGACGACTTCTCCCGGCCATGACTCATTTCTGCAGAATTTGCCACTCAGACGTCTCCTCACTTTTCCAACATTTCCACACCTATAAACGAAAATAAAGTTATCATGGTGCCACATACTGTGCCCCTAAATATAATAGCACCAAACACTGCGTGCCTGAATATAATAATACCACACACTGTAAAACACCACATACACACAGCCCCCTGTACATAGTGCCACACACAGCCCTGTAGATATTACACACCCCCATAGATATCGTCATACACAGCCCCCTCTATATATCACACATCCTCCCCGTAGAGAGCGTTACACACAGCCCCATATAGATAGTGCCATACAGCCCCCTGTAGAGAGCGCCACACAACCCTCCCCCTCTTGTAAATAGCACCAAAAAGCCCCCCCCTATAAAGAGCGCCACACACATACCACTGTGGATAGCACTACACAGCCCCCCCCTTGTATATATTGCCACACAGCGCTCCCCTTGTATATAGTGCCACACAGCGCTCCCCCTTGTATATAGTGGCACACAGCGCTCCCCCTTGTATATAGTGGCACACAGCGCTCCCCCTTGTATATAGTGCCACACAGCGCTCCCCCTTGTATATAGTGGCACACAGCGCTCCCCCTTGTATATAGTGGCACACAGCGCTCCCCCTTGTATATAGTGCCACACAGCGCTCCCCCTTGTATATAGTGCCTCACAGCGCTCCCCCTTGTATATAGTGCCACAAGGTTATGTACACATTTAAAAACTTAATATCATAATTTTATATATATATATATATATATATATATATATATATATTACCCAATTACCCTAATATAGACATGTAATATATAACAATTTACGGTAAACAATGACGATTACAAATAAAAGGTCTATTTTAGGGTAAAACTATGTTATTACCAAAAAAAATAGCTGAAACGTAAAAAAGCTTTTTTGTTTACTATTATTTTCAAACTTTATGAATAAAAATTGTAAAATAGCAAAAAAGGTGTGTATAAAAACGATAAAAAACGAAACCTGCATTGTCTACGGAAAAAACGTCGCAAAAATCACGTCGTTTTTATTTCTTTTTTATAAAAATGTGTGTTTGGTGCAACTTTGTAATTACGTTTTATTAAAAAATATTTTCACTTTTTGAGATACAGCTGCTTTGTATCCTGTATCCGTCAGGTCAGCAGGACTGACAGGATCAGTGACACGCAGGATCCACCTCAAATCTATCACATCTAAGATTATAATTTAGCGCAGGGCCCGTTTCACTGATCCCGTCAGTCCTGCTGACCTGACGGATACAGGATACAAAGTAGCTGTTTCTCAAAAAGTGAAAATATTTTTTAATAAAACGTAATTACAAAGTTGCAGCAAACACACATTTTTATAAAAAATAAATAAAAACGACGTGATTTTTGCGACGTTTTTTCCGTAGATAATGCAGGTTTCTTTTTTTTTATCGTTTTTATACGCACCTTTTTGCTATTTTAGAATTTTTATTCATAAAGTTTGAAAATAATAATAAAAAAATAAGCTTTTTTACGTTTCAGCTATTTTTTTTGGTAATAACATAGTTTTACCCTAAAATAGACCTTTTATTTGTAATCGTCATTGTTTTCCGTAAATCTTTTATATATTACATGTCTATATTAGGGTAATTGGGTCAGCGCTAGCGTTACAACAATGATTGGCGGGGGGGGACGACGGTTTTTATTGGGGTGGGTATTTTATGTGTATTTATTATTTCATTTTTTTTTGCACTTTACTTTCCTATTTTTTTATTACTGTGGTCTGTTCCTCAAAGGTCAAAAAAGACCTTTGGGGAACTTTATATATTTTTTTTCTTTCTTTTACACCATGTTTTTCCCCTGTAACTGGAGCTGCACAGCAGCCCCAGTTACAGGGGAAATCAGCCCTCTCATAGTGACGATTGTCACTAATAGGGCTGTGCTGGGTCTTGTTAGACCCAGCAGCAGTCTGCCACTAACGGCACCCGGCGATCATGTGACCAGTCACATGATCACCGGGAGGAATAGAGACAGCGCCGCTGCTGCTGCTGTCTCTATTCCTATACACAGCGTTCATTGAACGCTGTGTAAGAAGACATCGGAGAAGACAGAAGCAGCGAAAGCTGCTTCTGTCTTCTCCTCAGGGTCCCCGGCAGTCACTGACAGCCGGAGACCCGACATTCAGCTGCCCGATCGCGCGGGCAGCAAGTTAAAACCCGAGCCGTAGAAAGTCTATGGCTCGGGTTTTAAGGACCCGTCCCTGACCGCTGGCCGTAAAAATACAGCCAGCGGTCGGGAACCAGTTGGGCAGGAGGATAAGCCTGCTGTACTGACCTGAGCGCCGGTGACCGACCGCCCGGCTCTTGTCTTGCAGATTCGGAGTAACAGAACAGCCGTCCGTCGCTGTTCTGTTACTCAATGGCGGCGGCCCGCACTTGTCAGGGAGGCGTGTCCTACCCCTTTCCCGGCCAATTCCCTGCTCCTCCCCTCCTCATCTTCGTTAGTTAGCAGCGCTAGCGCGCTGAATAGGTGCCTTTGCAAGATGATGTGCGGTTCGGGCTGCCATGGGCCCCCTGGGAGCCTCGGGCCCCGGGCGGCCGCCCGAATCGCCCATATGATAATCCGCCACTGGGCATGGTGCATTATCCTGCGGAAAGAGGCCACTGCGATGAGGGAATATCATTACCATGAAGGGATGTACTTGGTCTGTGGCAATGTTTAGGTAGGTGGTAGGTGTAACATCCAAATAAATGCCAGGACCCAAGGTGGTACTGCAGTTTAGTTAATTTGAGTGGACCAGCTGAGAAGGGCTGAGCTGGTATCAGACAAAGCGCAGTCAAGGCCGGCCTTAGGCGTGTTCGACCTGTGCAAGTGCACAGGGCGCCGCACCCTCCCAGCATGTAGGGGGTGCCACTGGGTTCAGCCTCTACTCTGTCCACTGCTCCTAGTTACACACACGGAGTAATTAAGAGCCGAGGAGCAAGAGCAGAGGAGGAAGCTCTGCCCACAACCCATCCTGCAAGAAGCCTGTGATCCGGTCAGCAAGGAGAGATTGTAATTGTCTATATGTGTGTGTGTGTGTGTGTGTGTATATATATATACAGTATGTGTCTGTGTTTATATGTGTGTGTGTGTGTGTGTGTGTGTGTGTGTGTGTGTGTGTGTGTACATATATATATGTGTCTGCATGTGTTTATGTCTCTTTGTAAAAGTGTGTGTTCAATGTTAAAGTAGAACAGATAAAATAAAGATATCTGTGCTGCCCCCCAATATACCCTGCTGCCCCCTATTTATCCTGCCGCCCCTTATATACCCTGCTGTCCTTAAGGGTAAACACCACATTTTCAGATATAGTAGTCTATATAACTTTAACCAGAGGTTTTCTTCAGTGCACAGTCTGCCATATGTATGCATGACTGGAGCCCGAGTTCCAGGGTGAATACCTCTGTGGCAGATGTGAGCATGTTGGTCACCTGGAAGCTCGCATTAGAGATCTGGAGGAACAGAATGCAACACTGAGGGCGATAGACAATCTTGATCTGAGCTTGCTGCTGACGGAACATGCAGTTAGTGGGGTAGAATTGGAGGGTGAAGACATGGGTCAGCAGGATCAGGCAAGTAGCTGGGTTAATGTAGTCAGGGGCAGTAGAAAGGGGTCCAAGAAAAGGAAGGCCAATCCTGTTTCTGATATTCCAAGCAAAATTGCCAAGTTGGGTGATGATGCGAGGGTGTCGGTCTCAGAAATAGCAGCCCTAGTGGATACTGATCTCCCTAACAGCCGGGAGAACAGCCCAGCTAGTAGTCGGTGGGATGGTAATGCAGGTAAGCCAAGACAATTGATAGTTGTAGGGGATTCTATAATCAGGAAGACTGATAGAATAATTTGTCGCCAAGACCGCCTCAACCGAATGGTTTTCTGTCTCCCTGGTGCCAGGGTTCGGCATGTGGTGGAACGGGTGGACAAATTGCTGGGAGGGGCTGGTGATGATCCAGCTGTTGTGGTCCATGTAGGTACCAACGACAGAATAAATGGTAGGTGGAGGAGCCTTAAGAATAATTTTAAAGAACTAGGCTACAAGCTCAGGGGAAGGACCTCCAAAGTAGTATTCTCAGGAATACTGCCTGTGCCATGCGCATCACAGGAAAGACAGCGGGAGCTCTGGGAGTTAAATGCATGGCTTAAGTCTTGGTGTAGAGGAGAAGGCTTTGGGTTCCTAGAGCACTGGGCTGACTTTTCATTGGGGTACAAACTGTATTCTGCAGATGATTTGCACCTAAATGGAAGGAGGTCCGCTGTGCTGGGGGAGAGAATTCTAGCTGGGGTGGCGGAGTATTTAAACTAGGGCTGAGGAGGGAGGTCAATGTAGAAAATAAAGGGGTAGATAGGTTAGAGAGAGGTCAGACTATATTGGTGGGAGGAGAAACAGACTGTGCTGTGGGGAGAGGACTAGACAACTGGATAAGGAGAACTATTTGTTACAAAACAGCAGTGAAAATAAAAAAGCCCAAATAATGTCAAATAATCACATTTCTGATAATAAAAGTGAAAAACTGAAAGGCAAGTTAAAGTGTATGTTCACAAATGCCAGAAGTCTAGCAAGCAAAATAGGGAAGCTAGAGGCCTTGGTACTGGAGGAACATATAGATATAGTTGGTGTTGCTGAAACATGGCTGGACTCTTCACATGACTGGGCTGTAAATCTACAGGGTTTTACACTTTTTCGGAAAGACAGGACAAATAGGAAAGGTGGTGGTGTATGTCTGTATGTGAGAAGCGATATGAAGGCGAGTGTGAAAGACATTAGAGGGTGAAGATTGTGAGGAGGTTGAAACCTTGTGGGTGGAACTAGAAAGGGAGGTAATCACTGAAAAATTACTTTTGGTGTAATCTATAGACCCCCCAATAGAACTGAGGAGATGGAAGGTCAGCTATATAAACAGATGGAGCAGGATGCACAGACGGGTACTGTAGTGATAATGGAAGATTTTAATTACCGGGATATTAATTGGTGTCATGGTTCGGCTTCAACTGCAAAGGGGAGACATTTCCTCAACCTGTTGCAGGAAAATTTTATGGGCGAGTTTGTGGAAGACCCGACTAGAGGTGAAGCTCTGTTGGATCTGGTCATTTCTAATAATGCAGAGCTTGTTGGCAATGTCAATGTTCGTGAAAACCTCGGTAACAGTGATCACAATATAGTTACATTTTACCTATACTGTAAAAAACAAACGCAGGCTGGGAGGGCAAAAACATTTAATTTTAAGAAGGCCAATTTCCCCAGGAAGAGGGCTGCAATTCAGGATATAGACTGGGAAGAACTAATGTCAAATAATGGAACAAATGATAAATGGGAGATTTTCAAATCTACTTTGGGTAATTATAGTGCAAAATGTATTCCTATAGGTAACAAGTATAAACGACTAAAATTAAATCCCACATGTTATCACTATGTGTGTTATCTGTGGTGTTACCTAGGACTGCAGGTAACATCTACTACATTATCTGTAATCAGAGAGTTATCACTATGTGCGTTATCTGTGATGTTACATAGGACTGCAGGTAACATCTACTACATTATCTGTAATCAGAGAGTTATCACTGTGTTATTTGTGGTGTTACATAGGACTGCAGGTAACATCTACTACATTATCTGTACTCAGATTATCACGGTGTTATCTGTGGTATTACATAGGACTGCAGGTAACACTACTATATTATCTGTACTCAGAGAGTTATTACTGTGTGTTATCTGTGATGTTACATAGGACTGCATGTAACATTTACTGCATTATCTGTACTGTGTATACATGTGCCTGTGTGGGTATACATGGGTCTGTTTGTGAATGTGTCTTTGTGCTTGTATATATGTGCCTTTTATGTATTCGTATATGTCCATCTGTGTATTTTTCTGCTGGTGTGTGTGTGTGTGTGTGTGTTTGTATGTCTATATATTTACCTGTATGTATATATTCCAGAATGTCTGTATGTATATTTGCCTGTATGACTAAATATCTGTCTTTATGTATGTACAGTATAGATGTTCCAGTATGTGCGTGCCAATATGTGTGGTTCATTTTCGGTTTGTGTAGGGGGCGGCAATAAAGAGTCCCGCACAGGGCGCCATCCAACCTAAGGCCGGCCCTGAGCGCAGTGAATAGGCAGCTGTTCTGCTGACTGGCAGGGGTCCAAGGTGTGAGACCCCCACCGATTATGCATTGATGTCCTACTCTAGTAATAGGCCATCAATGTAAAATCACAGAAATACCTTTCAAAGTTACAAAACTTATTTTCCTCCCAGTCCTCTTCTGTAGAAATAGTTCCAGTATCTAAGTTACAGATGATGACTTTTACATTTTAAATATAATGGGATAAAAAAATTGTATTTCGTATATATTGTACGAATAATAATCTGTATATTATTATTGCAAAAGCGTCATTGAATTTGCATATCCTACTTCACTTCTACAACAGTTTGGTCATTTATTTGCGGTGTTAATACTTTCCTATTTACTCTGGAAATGATTTATAGTAATTTCCTCTGGGAGAAGATAATTTATTGCAGCAGATGATCCATCGTCCCATTCATTGCTGCAGATATTAGTATAAATTTATTCTGAATCCAGTTATGTCAATATTTATTGCTGGAGCACCTGCCCCGACGCACTGGATTAAGATGGACACCAAAGCTGCTTATCCATTAGCCGGGGACAGCTCAGCCCCAGTGGACTTAGGCTGTAGATTCTTGTAGATGATGCACAAAATCTACTTCCTAGCTCCAGATATCACGCTGAAGGGACACATAGAAGATTTCAATATAAGCCTTCTTCTATTTGATATGTTTATACATTTTCAAGAATCGCAAGAAATTAAAGGATTTATAAATTAAAGTAAATGATACCCCATGACCAAACAGGGCTCAATAAAAAATATAGGTCTCTGTGCATTGGCAATGTTTAGCTATACAGATACAGATTCAAGGGGCCACTAAGAACCAGAAGGGTTAGGCCTATACCTGGTACAGAGCATTGGGAGGGGGGCTCAGTAAAAGGCCTCAGTGACACAACGAAAAATATGTCTGGAGAACCCTTTAGTGTATATTTGCATATTTTATTTATTTTTTTTGTATAAGGTTGTATTTACCTGTTGCAGTGAATTTGTGTTTTTTTTGCAGTGATGGAAATAGATTTACAAATTGTAAAAATTGCCGCAAAACCGCAACAGAAAATGGAATAAAAATGACTTCTGTAAATATTCTCTTAATGGGCATCTCCTCTTTGGACAATCTCTACTTGTTAGAAGTGTCCCTTGGCAGTTGGCAATAAGCGGATCACAAAATGTCTCTTGCTGGGGCCCCCAGCGATCAGCTATTATATCTGGGGAAACCTCACAATAAGTGTTATATTTCCCTGCAGCACCACCACAGGGGAAATAAAGCATTACACAATGCCCATTCACATCAATGGGTTGCTTGTATAATGCAAGACAGGACAGGTTCTCCAGATAGACACTCTTTGCAACCGTTTTACACTCTGGCCCAGATGAGGATCCCGAACAGAGGACCCCCCCCTCTATTAAAATAACGCCACTAGCAAATGGACCTGGCTACCGTTCAGTCTTTAGGCCTCATGCACACGACAGTATTCTGGTCAGTATTTTGCTTCAGTATTTGGAAGCCAAAACCAGGATTGGGTCCAAAACACAAAAGAGGTGCAAATCTTTCCATTATAGGTTTTCTCTCTTCATATTCCACTACTGGGTTTGGCTTCGAAATACTGAAGCAAAATACTGACCAAAATACTGACGTGTGCATGAGGCCTTAGAAGGCTGAATAACAACTGAACATGAAAGTTATCATCAATTGTACACATTTTTCCAGGATCACATTGTTTGTGATGCATAGATGGTTTGTGTTTTTAGTGATTATCTGTAATGGCAGGGGGTAGGGAGACGGACAAGTGAGCCCTAATCTACCCGCCACTCTGACCCTGCCTACTTGCAACGACCCGCCCTAGGCGACGGGGTACAACTGGGCGGCGGTCCCTGCGCTCAGTAAGTGCACGACAAACACGACAAACATACAAAGGAACACAAGCAAGGAAAAGGGGCCGTTGCCCACGGCAACACCGTGAGCAACCAGAGTGGTGAACGAGCCGAGTCAAGCCAGGAGTGTGCGAGGTACAAAACGAAAAGCAGAAGAGTAGTCGGTAAGCCAGGGTCTGTATGGAGCAGGATCAAAAATAGCAGGAGCTGTAGCTGGGCCAGGAAACCACAAGGAGGGAAACACAAGCAATAACAAGCACCGAGGGACAGGAAGTGCAGGCTTAAATAGACCGAGGGCGGGAGCTAGCTGAGTCTGGCCAGGTTACGATAGGCTCTCCCACTCCTAAGCCTGCCAGCCTGAATGGTGGAAGCAGGAGTCAGTCTCAGGGATGTATTCTCAGGTGCTGACTGATTAGTTCTGGGAGTTAACCCCGAAGCTGTGCCTGGCAGATCCTTTACATTATCTTTTGGTATATTTTGTAGGTTGCTATGACAGTCAAGCAGTTATAAGGGTATGTTCACACGAGGTCATTACGTCCGTAATTGACGGATGAATTTCGGCCGCAAGTACCGGACCGAACACAGTGCAGGGAGCCGGGCTCCTAGCATCATACTTATGTACGACGCTAGGAGTCCCTGCCGGACAACTGTCCCGTACTGTAATCATGTTTTCAGTACGGGACAGTAGTTCCACGGAGAGGCAGGGACTCCTAGCGTCGTACATAACTATGATGCTAGGAGCCCGGCTCCCTACACTGGGTTCGGTCCGGTACTTGTTGCCGAAATACGTCCGTCAATTACGGACATAATGACCTCGTGAGAACATACCCTAACAATTCATATGCCCAAAAATTTCATTATGAATGATACATTTTCTGTCTCCCTGTTTGACTTAAGAGGGAAACCCATTAAAAATTATATTAATGAACGCTTCATAGATATGTCAGACGATGGATTTGGTAATAGTTTGTGAGCCTGAACCTCAGGTGATTCCTGGAACAAATGGGCTATGGCCCTATTTTGGGTGCCTGAACCGCTTTGGTCCTGGTCTTGGATTTCCATCACTGGAACTCTAATACACCACAAATTAAGTTGAGTAACACTAAGACCGATAGTACTCTATTTCAGTTGTTGTACCTGAGATTTCCAGCACTGGTCCAAAAAGGTTTTGGTAATTAAAACAGATAGTAGCTAAACTTTCCTTCACCTATTGCTAAGTTCAGATTTCTGTCCTTGACCGGTAGATAAATACCCTGGCCAAGGCAGATTTGCTTGCTGGCACCCAGCTTCGGGAGCACATGGTACTCTTCCCTGCTTAATAGAGTGTTGTAGTGCTTTCATTTAGAGAATTCATATGGGTTTTAGCCCATGGAAACTACCAGTGTGTCAATATCACTTTGGGTGGTTCTTCCCTTTAGGGAAATCTATTGCCTATAAGAATTAATAAACTCATAATGACACATTAGATAAAAATAAACTGACATCTGTATAAGATGCTTTTTTGCACTATAGGATTTCGGAAGGGTGTGCGTTGTTTCTCCATCTATAGTGTTTTACAATAAAGTCCTCAAAAAACCCCAACAGGTGAAGTCTTAAATAATTCCTTTAGGGTCTGTTCACACAGTGTGGTCAAATTGCTTTTGAATTTCTGCATTTACAAAGTAAATCGTGATTTGACCGCGCCGTGTGAATACAATCTAAGTAAAGAAAAATGTAGACATCCTCCATGAAATGCATGCAATTCTAATTTATCTAATTAAAAATATCAAATCTTACTTACATTTCCATCCTCCACAAAGAATTAGGACATTTAGTATCCTAAGACATCTTCCAGCAACAAACAGATTAATTTCAGCAACATTAATAGTGTAACGTTCAATCTGAGATGAGATCTATACGAGAAAACTCAGGTCGGGGTATAAGTATCTCTGGTACCTGACGGCAGTACAGAGGCAGCAGGCTCGAAAGAACGTTATGTCTTTGTGAAGGCTGGCATAGAGGGAGGGGCACGGTGCATGTATAATCTTCCTATAGGCATGGACATCAGTAAATTGGGATTCTCATAATCCGCTTTGTTAGCTTGGCTTATTAGCCTGGTCACACAACAGACTTCTATGACATGGCATTGTATTAAAGAGTTAACGAGGTCTGACTGGTAAAATGATTGAATCAAAATAGGCAGGGGCTCAATGGTTAATTCAGGAATAGCCCCCCACCATATTGACAGCAACCTGACCTGCAGTAAGTCAGAGTGTTTTGTACCCGAGTGGCCCCCCAGCTCCTATGGCTGCTACAGCTGTAGTTATACCCATGTCACGGGCAAAGGAGAATTCTCAGCGGACTTTTTCAGGTGTAACTTATGTTTTTGGGCCTCCATATACTTAAATCTGTTACATTTCCCATTCTAGGGAACAACTTTATAGCCATTTTTATAAATATAATATACCTTTGGATTTTATGCAATGTATAGAAAATATAAAGAAATATTATAAGCACATATTCCTAATATATTAAAGCTGATCTGACAACTAAATATGCTGTTCTTTGTAAGGACAGTATATTACAGCTACAGGTCCGTACTCCTAGTAGCCTAAGCGGCACACAAAAAATGTTGTGCCGTGTGGCTTATTGGAGCGATCAAAGAATACATCGGACTTAGTTATACATTTGGCGTATTCATGAGGGGAGCGCTCCACTGCCCATCTCTGCAGCGACTAGGGTCACCACCCAGCCGGCAGGCCGCCGATCCAGCTGGTATTCACTTGAGATTGCAAAGTTGAAGTTGAAAGTTTTTCACTGACAATAATATAATGTAATCTACGTACTGAACTTGAATGCTTTATACTTTTCCTCTTCAGACAGAGTCGTTTTCAGGTTAGTGACTTTTACCAGTTTTTCAGGGTGGATTCAGACTGCGTTTGCATTATTCGTTTGCCGTATGCTCCCGGCGCATATGTCAAACATATCCGTAGGCCGCCATTCATCCACCAGATGCCAAAAGATTGTCCTTTTGGCCTCCGTCGGGGTGTTATACATTGATATACTTTTTTTCTGCTGTATAGAATAGCGTAGTCTGCTCATAAATATGGCGGGCACATATCTATGACTCTGCTGTATTCTATAAACACTCCTATTAGCCAAATGTCACAAAATTGCAGAGTACGGACCTGTAGGTGTAATAGGCTGCGATTGCATGGGGCAGCGTATTAATCTGAATGAGAATTGCGCTTTCTGACCACAGGAACTACTTGAAAATACAGCAGAGGAGCTGAGGGAATTAACCCCTTCCCCCTGCTTGCATTCTGAGCCCTAATGACCAGGCTATTTTTTACTTTTTTCCATTGTCACATTCCAAGAGCTATAACTTTTTTATTTTTGCGTCGACATAGCTGTATAAGGTCTTGTTTTTTGCGGGACAAGTTGTACTTTTTAATAGCACCATTTTGAAGTACGTATAATTTATTGATTAACTTTTATTAACTTTTTTTTGGGGGGGGGGAATAGAAGAAAACCTGACATTTCGCCACTCTTTTTTGCGCCCTAAATCTACGTCGGTTACCGTGTGATATAAATAACACAATAACTTTATTCAGCGGGTTGTTACGATTGCAAAGATACCAAATTTGTATAGATTTTGTACGTTTTACTACTTTTACACAGTAAAAACACTTTTTTTTCAAAATTATTTGTTTTTGTGTCTCCATATTTGAAGAGCCATAACTATTTTAATGTTCCGCCGATGTGGTTGTGTGAGGGCTTTTTTTTTGCGGGACGACTTGTAATTTTCATTGGCACCATTTGAGAGTAGCGACTTTTTGATCACTTTTTATCACATTTTTTTTAAGTCAGGATTAGCAGAAAACAGCAATTTTTCCATTTTATTTTATTTTTTACGGAGTTCACTGTGCGGGTTAAATAATGTAACAGCTCTATAGTCGGGGTCGTTACAGACGCGGCGATACCAAATATGTGCAACTTTATTGCTTTATTGTGTTTTTTTAATAGTAAAGCATTTTGGAAGGGGAAAAAGTGGGTTTTTCATTTTTTTTTCAACTTTTTTTTACGTTTTTACGGCAGTCATAAAGGGGTTAAAGTGCACCTTCAGTCTTCTGTTTGTTGAAACCACTAGGGGGTGATCCACATTCATGAGTACAACTGTAAGGGCACATTCACACGTGGCGGAATTGCAGTGGAATTCTCCAGTGGCCGTTTTTTACATTTGTTTGTATACATTTTGAGGCAAGCTATTTCAGACGTTGCGGAAAACTCTGCTGCGGACCATAGGCTGCGGTGTGGAATTTTTAAGTCTGCAGCATGCACTGTCTGTTGCGGAGAAGAAGCGGAATTTAACTGCGTATTTCAGCCTTTGCAATGCAAAAACTTAAATCTGTGGCAAGTCCGCTGTCTTTTCCGCAACGTCTGAATTACCTGTCAAATATGCAAATGTTGGTGCAGATTCGTTGCGTAATTGCCCCAAATCTGCACCAACATTTGCAGCAGAAAAATTCTGCCACGTCTGAACGTGCCCTCAATGGATCAGATCTACTAGTGGTAGCAACAGGATGACAGGATTTTACAATTAAGTTCGTGTTCACAATGTGCAGTTTAAGGCTACATTTACACAAGCGTATCAGATTCACGCGCGTGAAAAACGCACGTGAATCTGGTCCGTTATGCATCAGTGTGCTTTGCGAGGGGCATGCGTTATTCACGCACCCGCAAAGCACATTTTTTTTATTTTTTATTATTATTTTCAATTGAATTGATGCGCCAATCACACACTGCACATTGATGTGCATCCGTGTGCTGTGCGTGATTTTCACCCACCCTTTGACTTAAATGAAAATCACGCACAGCACATGGACAAATTTTACGCTCATCTGAATGAGCCCTTAGGGCTTGTTCACACGTAACGGAATTGCTGCATATTTTCCGTCCGGAATTGCGGTAGAAAAATACGTAGCAGAATTCAGTAGCAGCAAAATTTAACAAAATCTCATCCACGTGCTACGTAAAATTTCCGAGTTGAAATTCACCTGTGGTATTTCTCATACCGCAGCATGTCAATTCCTGTTGCATTTTTCAGATGAGATGTCACCTTATCCCATCATTGAAAAAAAACGCAGAAAAATCAGCACCATTTTCTGCAGTAAAAAACGCAGGAAATGGTGCGGTTTTTCCACAGCGGAATGTCTGCTAGTTTCAACGGAAAAAATTTCTGCATCAATTCCGTTACGTGTGGACAAACCCTTAGGGTGAGTTCACACATCGCGGATTTGACGCAGATTTTCAGCGCAGATTTTACACTTTGCAATGCAAAAGGATGAGATCTGCATCAAAACCGCAACAAAATCTGCGACAAATCCGCAACGTGTGAATTCAGCCTTAGGGTATTTTCACACGACCTATTTTCAGCCGTTTTTCGGGCCGTAAACGTCCCGAAAAACTGCTGAAAATTCGGAAGCAGGACGCCTCCAAACATCTGCCCATTGATTTGAATGGGAAATACGGCGTTCCTTTCCAACGGGGTGCTTTTTATGTGGCCGTTTTCCAAAACGGCCGTAAAAAAAACGCAGTGAAAAATGCCAGTGGCTTAAGAAACATCTGAAAATCAGGAGCCTTTTTCCCTTGAAAACAGCCCCATATTTTCAGATGTTTTTACAGTTAGCGCTCCGTAAATATGAAGCATCTAAGTGCTGCTCAGTTGATGAAGTTCCCCAAAGATGCTAAGGGTATGTTCACACGCTTAAGCAAAAACGTCTGAAAATACGGAGCTGTTTTCAAGGGAAGTCTATAAAGAGTCTATATAAAACGGCTGAAGAAGTGACATGCACTTCTTTTTCGCAGCCGTTTTTTTAAAAACACCCCGTCGGAACAGAACGCCGTTTTTCCCATTGAAATCAATGGGCAGATGTTTGGAGGCGTTCTGCTTCCGATGTTTCAGCCGTTTTTCGGGACATTTACAGCCTGAAAACGCTACGTGTGCACATACCCTGAGGGTTACAGCTAGAGGTCAGATCCATACCATTCATAGTTCAATATTGTTTCTAATTATGTCCAACTGTAATGAACTGAATAAGGATCTAACGCCCTAATGGTGGTACCAAATGTGGAGGATACGCAGCATATAAAACAAACCGACCACTGACGTCTAGAACAATGTCATCTCAAGATGCATATTAAAGAGGATTTGTCACCACCCCTTACATGTCTTTTTTACTAAATACATGTTTTTCCCATGAAACAACAATACTGGATCATTCTGCCATTCCTCTGTTATTCCTCCTGGAAATGTTTTTATTGACAACTATTTTTCATCATTCCCATGGTCAATGGGGTCTACTTGTGCACAATATGACACTGACAACACTGATTGGACAGTGTCAGGGACTCAGCCTCTTGACAAGGGGAAGAGTGACGCCCAGTTTTCAATTTATCCATTTTCAGGAGGAACACCACAATTCTCCGGAATTGTTATTTCATTAGGAATACATGTATTTGTCATGAGAGCTGTCACATCCTGTCATGACCCAAGAATGTCTCTTATAAGGTCCTACTCGCCAATTGTAGATTTCTTTGAGGTAAAGTACCACATTTTTGGTATAAATTCCCTGGTATGCTTTTTACAGTGTTTGATTGGGGGGGAGGGGGGTCACAAACTCGCAGCTTCTCACAACTTCTTCTCTCACAATCTTAACACTTTCAATGCCGGCAAAACAACATACGTATCTGCAATCATTTATCACACCATTGTATAGGAATTATCTACGTTAATGTTTAACCGTACAATCTGACGGCCACCATCTCTATATTATGATGACGTGTTGTTTCATCAGTGAACTAGACTGGAACTTCTGTAAATAGAAAAAAAACACTACAAATGACAAAATTAACAAGGTGATTATTTCATACTGATTTGGTTGGGCCGGGCGTGGCCACATCAGGGGCAGGGGGGGGCAGCCTCTCCCATTGGAAACACAGTACGCAGGGGGTTTCCCACCAACAATGAGGACACACTCAACATGAGGTACGGACGCCATTACCGGGCGTCGGCTGGTCCTGTTTTCTAATACATACAATACATTTCTTATTCCTAACTTCCTCTTCTGCAAATCCCTCTAAAGCACTTTCCATCAACTTTCTACCTTCCAACTTCCCTTTGTTCTCCAGAATACCTTTTGCCCAATCTGCGGCTTGGAGCCGCCCTCCTCTTTTTCCCTCTGCCAGTTTACATGCCTTGATCAGGGCAAGCAACTCTGCACTCTGTGCAGAATGTATGACAGGATCAAGGGTCTCATAATATAAGACAGAGGTGTCTGGTGGTTTGGCTGTGAAGGACTGCTTATACATTATTACATTTATCACTTTTCCTGATTCAATCTACAAAATGACACAAAGTCATACAAAATATCTATATCAGCATTTAATGTTGTGTCCATTCATTTCAAGAACAAGATTACATTTCTTATCTCACTAGCAGCTGTTCTTCACCTCCCCCTTCTCTTATCACACTAGTTGATTCTAAATTATACCATATGGGAATTTACTATAAGGTCATTTGCAACATTAAAACAACTACTACTTCTATAACTTCCTTTGCTTTAAACTTTACTTTATAAAATATGAAATTCCTCTGACAACCTCCTGCACTTTTACTTCAGTGTATTAACATTACATACATTTGTAGGCTCTTTGTTGCTTTCTAAAAGATGCTACAATCCATCTACTCCAATCTGCTTTGTCATTTGACTCTGTGTGGTTCTGGACTATCCAACTGAGCCAAATTACAACCAACTAAACAATAATCCCACAAAGGATCTGCTCATTATATCATCTATATTTTTCCCGATCTAATCTTCCCGCTTTTCCCATTCCACATGCCTTCATTAACTGATTCGTTCCTTGCGTTGCCTTTTTACCTTCTCTTTCTGCTACTGCCTGTTTGGCTGTCAGTCCTTGTGGGTGCTCATCTCGTAATAGGAACACCAAGTTCCCCATTGTTCACTAGTTATAAGTGGTCGCCTATGGGCAGACCCTAAGTTACGTAGGGGGTAATTTTCCTGATAGGTGAATTTCTTTCTCACCTATTTTAGACAGTTACTTATCCCCTCGAAACTTAATTCATCTTCTCCTGTGGGGTCAGAGAAGCCTGATTTACAATCCCCTAGTAAACTTACACCATTTTAACAGGTGCTTGCTCACCCATATGCCATACCTCGGACGACTCTCGTTTGCCGTGACTGTTGCCCATAGCCCTGCTATGATGGAGGGGACTCATACCCTTCTCTCTCAGTTTTTATCTTCACTAACAAACACTATGGCTATTGGCTGTTAGGGAAAGTCCCACACTACTTAAAGGGAATGTGTTGCCAGAAAAACATGTTTTTTTTTTAAAAATTAAACATTTAGTGTGTGGGTGATTAAACATTGTTCAAATTTTTTTTATTTTTTTGCACGAGTCCATGTAATATTATAAATTATTTCTAATTTATAATACTACCCATTTTTGGTCACTAGATGGAGCTGTTCCCAAAATTGCAGCATTGCAACATTGGGTTAAAAGCCCTCGCTCTAGTGAGCTCTCAGCATCCCCCCCTCCTTTATCCTGGCTAGTGCCGGGATAAACGAGGGGTTTGAAAGGTTTAACCTCCTACACTGTGTGTCGCCATTTTTTGAGGTAACCCACAGTGTAGTAGGTTTACATACAGTAGTAAACACACACAAACACTAACATACATTGAAATCTCTTACCTGCTCCTGCCGCCGCGGCTCCCTCCGGCCCGTCCGCTCCCTTTGCTGCCGCTGTTCCATGTGCACAAGTCCGGAAGCCGCGACCGGAAGTAGTAATATTACTGTCCGGCCGCGACTTCCGGTCCACAGGAAAATGGCGCCGGACGGCGCCAATTTCGAATAGGACTGTGTGGGAGCGGCGCATGCGCAGTTCCCACACAGACGCCGTACACGGCAGTCAATGGGACGGGAGCCGTTCGCAGTCCCTATGGGACTGTGGCTGCCGTATTCCATGTCTGTGTGTGCCGTTAATCGACACACACAGAAATGGAACAAAAAATGGCAGCCCCCATAGGGAAGAAAAAGTGTAAAAATAAGAAACAGTAAAACACAAACACACAAATGAAAATAAACGTTTTTATTAAAGCACTAACATCTTTAACATATAAAAAAATTATTTGTGATGACACTGTTCCTTTAATAGGAACACCAAGTTCCTCATCTTGTGACTGTAAGTGGTGGCCTTTTTTGGCACACCCTAAGTAATTCAAGGGGTAATTTTCCTGATAGGCAAATTTCTTTCTTGCCTATTTTCGACAGTTACTTATCCACTTGATACTTCTTATTTTGTTACAGATTTTAGCTACTGACAGATGAATTTCTTTCTCATCTATTTTAGACAGTTCTAGTTTCCGTACTTACTCTTCTACTCTGGCCAGAGAATCTTCCCTTTCACAGTCCTTTTATAACTAGCTTACTTTCCTCGTCTGAGACACCACTCGAGTACGTGCCCTCCGCACCATAAGAATATTCCTAATCCAAATAACAAGGCAAACGTAAAATCAAGCTGTTCTTTTGACATGCCGGATTATCAGATTGCACAAAATTCTGGAATTTTGAGCTGAAAATCAGTGCATGATAATCTCCGCAAGTACCTCAATGCTGTACACACATTTTCGGTATTTTGCCGGATTATCAGATTGCACAAAATTTTCGATTTCCGGGCTTAAATTTAGCCTATCATAATCCCCGTAGTCACCTGAAGCATGTACACATGTTTCTGGTAATTTGCCGGATTATCGGAAGTTTTTTCCAAAAAAAAAACAATTTCCTTATTCTAAAATGCATTTGTGACACAAAACTGGGTTTCTACAACATTCATACTAATACTGTCATGGAGATCAGGCACTTTATCCTGAGGGTAGGATTACATATAGACTTGACCAGATTTTTACACTAAAAATACCCTCATGTGGCCCCTCTATTCCTCAGGAGTACTACCGGGAAGGTGACCTACCAGACAGGAAGGTGCAGAGCAGAGTTTGTAAGAATTAAGTCTTCTTACCTTGCTGCAGCAGTGGTCTGCACGTTCCTTCGTCCGGGTGGTCGCCATTCAAGTCCCGGGAGATCCCCTAGGTGGGGTGCCGTCCTTCTGGTCAAGTCCCTGTTCGGGCGCCAATTTCTGTGATCGCAATGAGGTCACGTTACGCCTTGATCTCCATGCAGGTTCAAATCAGGTGGGGGGGGGGTGCGAGCTCGGAGAAGCAACAGATACACTGAGACGTTTCTCAAAGTAAAAATCCTTCTGACTTTATTTGCAGAGACACAGAGTTTATATAGTAAAAATATCACATGAGTACGTGCAGACACACATTAATCATTTACATTCTTGTGGTTTCTTCCCTTGTGATTTATGTCACAATGTACATTGTTCTTATATCTAGTTGTTAATCTGGTGTCTGGTCCTTATCTATCTTGGCTGTGAAACTCAAACATCATATAAACAGACTCCTTTGTGTCTCGTAAGTCCTTGTAGGGCCCCAATTTCTACTATCTACAGAATGTCTGCAAATCTATTCCATTACCTTTCAATAATACCTAACATATATTCTAATACATGTTCTTCTCTTCAGCATTGCACTCATTGAGGTCCCAGATACATTATACATATATTTATTCCATAACACTTATATACATTATATGCAGGACACTTATATACATTATATGCAGGACACTTATATACATTATATACAGGACACTTCTTTCAGACGTAATTTGAGTCGTTCTTCATTGAACTCAATGAAGCACAGCTCAAAATTTACGGCTGTCAGAGAAGCCCCGCAAAATGCGAGGAGGAGCATTTACGTCTGAAACGAGGCAGCTGTTTTCTCCTGAAAACAGTCTGTCTTTTCAGACGTAAATGCCTGCTATCGTGTGCACATACCCTTATGGACTATAGTATTCAACATGAGAATCTAGTATCCCTCACGATTTAATAGTGCTCTCCTATGGTCACCACCTCGCAATGTTTTTTTTTCATTCAAACAAAACACATGGTTGTCGTCTAAGGGTATGTTCACACGTAGAGTCAAAAACGTCTCAAAATACGGAGCTGTTTTCAAGGGAAAACAGCCCCTGATTTTCAGACGTTTTCTGAGCAACTCGCGTTTTTCGCTGCGTTTTCTACGGCCGTTTTTGGAGCTGTTTTCATTGGAGTCTATGAGAAAACGGCTCCAAAAACGTCCCAAGAAGTGTCCTGCACTTCTTTTGACGAGGCTGTAATTTTACGAGCCGTCTTTTGACAGCGACGCGTAAAATGACAGGTCGTCGGCACAGAACATCGTAAAGCCCATTGAAAGTAATGGGCAGATGTTTGCCGACGTATTGGAGCCTCCATTACGTCTTAAAATAGGTCGTGTGAACCCAGCCTAAAGGTTTTTTCCCTTGTGGAGCAAATATATGTATGTGTTGCAACTATGTACATCAAATTAAAGAAGTAAGTTCGGCCTTTGATGGAACTATACCTAAAATAAAACAATTCATCAACTGCAACACACGACATGTGATATATCAAATAAACTGCACACTCTGTGATTTATCCTACTTTGGGTGCACAAGTCGCCCTCTTATGGTCAGAATAAGAGAACATCACAATGGAGCCACCAATCTTGAAGTTAGAAATCCTTCTAAACACTTTAGCCATATACATCAAGGGAATATCAGCAGCTTTCAGTTTTCAGGAATTGAAAGGGTTAACATACCGGTGCGAGGTGGTGACCATAAGAGAGCACTATAAAATCGTGAGAGCTAGAAACGCGTCAGAGGGGACAGACGCTTTATGTAATTTGTCCACTTCGTCTTTCAGTTTTTCCGCTGGCTATTTAAAATAAAGAAGATTTATTTTCAAATTCCACAAGGAGTGCTGATCTTTTCCTCCTGAATATTGGTCCTGTGGCGTAGAGATCGCTATTTTCTTCGTGCACCTGGGAGGGTGAGCTGACATTCCTACTTTTATTTATTGTGTCATACATACCTCCCAACTTTCAAGTAACGCAAAGAGGGACAACCGATGCAGTATAATGCCCACACAGATGCTCCATACAGTATAATGCCCCCATACAGTATAATGCCCCCATAGCTTCCCCCATACAGTATAATGCCCCATAGCTCCCCATACAGCATAATGCCCCCATAGCTGACCCATACAGTATAATGCCCCCATAGCTGCTCATACAGTATAATGCCCCACAGCTGCCCATACAGTATAATGCCCCTATAGCTTCCCCATACAGCATAATTCCCCCATACAGTATAATGCCCCTTTAGGTTGCCCCATACAGTATAATGCCTTATAGCTGTCCCCATACAGTATAATGCCCCCATAGATGCACCCATACAGTATAAAGCCAACACAGATGCCCCAAAACAGTATGATTCCCACACAGATGCCCCCATGCAGTATAATGCCCATACAGATGCCCCCTTGCAGTATAATGCCCACACAGATGCCACATACAGTATAATGCCCCCATAGCTTTCCCCATACAGTATAATGCCCCCATAGCTGACCCATACAGCATAATGCCCCCATAGTTGACCCAAGTATAGTGCCCTCATAGCTGCCCTCATACTGTATAATGCCCCATTGCTGCCCTCATACAGCATAATGCTCCCTTAGCTGCCACCATACGCTATAATGCCCCCACAGCTGCCCATACAGTATAATGCCGATGTAGCTTCCCCCATACAGTATAATGCCCCCATAGCTGCCTCCATACAGTATAATGCCCCTTTAGCTGCCTCATACAGTATAATGCCCCTTTAGCTGCCCCATACAGTATAATGCCCCTGTAGCTTACCCCATACAGTATAATGCCCCCATAGCTGCCATGATACACTATAATGCCTCCTTAGCTGCCCATACACTATAATGCCCCTATAGCTTCCCCATACAACATAATTCACCCATACAGTATAATGCCCCTTTAGCTGCCCCATACAGTATGATGCACTATAGCTTCCCCCATACAGTATAATGCCGCCTTAGCTGCCCCCATAAAGTATAATGCCCTCTTAGCTGCCCTTAGTTCTAGTGCCCACATGGATAGCGCCGCAGTTCCCATGTAGACCGACAGTGCCATGCCCCCTTAAAGATAGTGTCACCCGCCTTGTAGATAGCGCTATCCCTCCCCCTGTAGCCATTGGTACTTGCTCTGGCTGGGGATTCTGCACCTAGAGCATCGGCCATGCTGTGGCCGGAGATTCCGCCCCAAGAGGAGCCCCTGTTATCACTATATGGACAGTGAGGTCAGGGATTCCCTCTATGAGCGGAATCCCCGGCCATAGCATCTGTCACGCTCTGGCCAGGGATTCCGCTCCAAGAGGAGCCCCTGACTTCACTGTCCATATATGGACAGTGACATCAGGGATTCCCTCTATAGGCGGAGTCCCCGGCCACAGCGTCGGCAACAATCTGGCAGGGATTCCGTTCCAGGAGGAGCAACTGACGTCACTGTCCATATATGGACAGTGATGTCAAGGGCTTCCCCGGGCTCAGCGTTTAAAGTAGCGCTGTGCCCAGGGAGTCCTCCGTACTAATGGAACTGACGGTTCCCTGCTTCAGCATTGTGTGCAACTGTATCTGCGTTCTGAGGACGCAGATACAGTTGACACTGGGAGTGTGGGACATAACACCAGGACAGCAGAGCAACCCCAAAATCTGCGACTGTCCCGCTGAATCCACCAACATTTAGGCTATTTATTATAAAATGTCACTGTAGAATTATAAAAAAAAAAAACAACTATATGGAATAATTTGTTTATTGGAACATTTATCTTTTTAATTGTTCATAGCAAATTACAACAACAGAGAAAACAGAAAACTAAAACGCTTGTAAAAGAAGTTTGTCCTATGAGACTTTTCGTTCAAAGCAAGCAGTTCCTATGGTAACGTACGGCGGTAGGTTGAAACGCCATAGAACCTCGACACGGAGCCATGTTTTGGTGGGCTAGCGTTCTGTGTGCGATGGTAGCGTCATAGACCAGCGACGCTGCGCCATGTTTCTGGTGGGTTGGTGTTCTGTTGTTGGTACGTCACTAGCCGGAAGGGTGTCGTGGAACCTGTACAGATCTCATCACAGGCGGGGACTGCGTTTCACCTGCTAAGACGCCGGTCAGCGAAGTCCGGGAAAGGTATGGCTTTTCAGGGGACCGTAGAACTGTGCGATGAGGGGGATGGGGGATTATTAGTCTTCTCTGGACTGGGAAGGTATGTGGAGACATAATGGTGTCACTTAACACGTCACTTGTCAAGGTTTGAATGGGATTCTGTTGTGATGGGGGAGGGAGTGTTCTTATCACACTGAGATTATGAATGAGGATGCCTAGATCTCCATCATTATATATAATCACTTATTTCCATGTCTTTTATATGATTATATTTGATAAGATGAGCTCCTTGTACTGGGAGAATGGCTAATATGATGTGGTCATGCAGGAGTGGTCACACAGTATGACGTCATAAAAAAGTATGTATACAAGTCTGTGGTGGCCCTTTAATTAAAGGGGAAAATCATCTTCTGACATTGAGGTTATTGTTGAGGGGTCTCTGACTAGAAGACCTAAGACGTGGAATGTGACTAGTAATCATGGGGCCTGTCCCCTTGCCCCCTCCATCATCCACAGTGCTGCACCTCTCTTCTTAGTGAAGGGGGTCCCCTTAGCTGCTGGACCCCACAGCAGGTAGTTACGCTTGTGCCTAAGGCCCCATGGTCACAGACTAGATGTTGTAGACAATAGAATAAGCTCGGTACATTGGAAAGTTATTGGGTGCATTGTCCACCGTGGCATTTGGCCAGGGCTGCCAGTGGCATACAGGGAGATTTCCATGACTAGAAATCTCGATATGATTCTCATGTTAGTGCTATATTGAGTTACAGGCAGGGTTTTCCAAACAGGATGAGGTGTTTTTTTTTGTGTGCACACATTCGCAGTTATCTGCCAAATTCTTTTGCCTGTAAGTCTGTGAACTCTCCTGCTACGGCCACATCCGTCCACGTTGTTTTACGTGTCCGTCCTCCTTGTCCTAGAGAGCCCTGCGTGTTGGTCCAGCATCGAAGGAACTTTCTCCTATACTTTTCTGTTTCAAGTCCTCACCATTGTTAAGACCTCTGCTTGCTGTCAGTAGATGGAAACATTCTTGTTTACATCCAGAAGCTGAATACCTGTCCTGATTGTATTCAGCTAATAAAAGTGTACAGCTTATTAAACCATAGATCCGTGTCCAGGCCAGGGCCGTAAAATGTGACCATAGAGCCATAGCTAAACTTTGAAGAGGGACCGTCTCCTCCTTCAGCAGTAAATTCAGTGCATTATTTTGGTGTCTGCGGCTGCTACAGGGGAGATGAAGCATTATATGCGGGAGCCGCTCTTATGGAGGGATTCTCCGTCCTGGCACACAGAAAGGGAACACCCGCCCCCCCCCCCCCAACCCATGAAGCCCATATGCTTTAATAGGGCATATAAATAGGGGTTAATGTTACTTACAAAACACAGACAACCCCTTTAAGGACAAATGGTTACAGATACCGGCAGAGGAAAGCAAGAAAGAAAACGTTCCAAAATAAATACTATATTATTTAACCCTTTAAAGGGGAAGCATTGAATGGAAGCTTTCTCAACCCTATAACTCCCTCTTACTGAGTGTCGTATGTCATAGAGACATGTTGAAGAATAAATCGATGAGGGACCACAAGTTAAAGGGGTTGTGTGGTTTAGGAAATCCATCATCAAATACCCTATAAGGGAATTCTGACTTACAGAGTTATTCCCATCTCAGACATTTATGGCATATCAACAGGATATGCCATAAATGACCGATATATGTGTATCCCACCTCTGGGACCTGCACCTGTCTCTATAACTGGGCACCCTGAACCCCATTCTGCCACTGTTACGAGGCGGCCGGGTTTTCTGGAAGCAGCCGAGTGTGTTATACTGCGCTGTTTCTGGAAATCCCATAGAAATGAATGGGATTTGTGGAAACCGTGTAGCACAGCGAGCTTGAATGGTTCTGTACTCCCAGCCACCTCATAACTCAGGGACCAGGGACTTAAGCAAAAGATGGACGGGGGTCTAGAAATAAGTGTGGGACCCGCATGTATTGGACATTTATGGCAAATCATGCCATAAATGTCCGAGATTGGAAAACTCCTTTAACCCCTTAGTGACCAGCCCATTTTAGGCCTTAATGACCAAGCCATTTTATTCGTTTTTCTATAGTCGCATTCAAAGCGCTATAACGTTTTTATTTTTTCGTCTACATAGCTGTATGAGGGCTTGTTTTTTGCGGGATTAGTTGTACTTTTTAATAGCACCATTTTTGGGTACATATAATTTTTATATTAACTTTTATTAACCTTTTTGGGGGGGATTATAAAAAAAAACTGAAATTCCGCCATTGTTCTATGCGTTTTTAAATTGACGCCGTTCACTGTGCGACGTAATTAACATGTGACCTTTATTCTATGGGTCGGTACGATTACGGCGATACCACATATGTGGAGGTTTTTTTATGTTTTACGACTTTTGCACAATAAAAACACTTTTGAACTAAAATTATTTGTTTTTGCATCGTCGCTTTCCAAGAGCCGTAATTTTTTTATTTTTCCATCAATGTAGTGATTTTTTGGGCTTGTTTTCTGCGGGACAAGACGTAGTTTTGAATGGTACTGTTTTGGGGTGCGTGGGACTTATTGATTCATTTTTATTATGACTTTTTTGGGGGGCAATGGAAAAAAATTGCAATTTCGCCATAGTTTTTGGCATTTTTTTTTTACGGTGTTCACTTTGCGGTTTAAATTACATATTAACTTTATTAATGGAGTCATTACGGTCGCGGCGATACCACATATGTGTACTTTTTTTTTTTTTTTTACACTTTTACTAAATAAAACCACTTTTTTTTTTTTTTTACTGTACTTTTTATTAATAATATTTATTTCACTTTGATGACTTATTTTATTAGTCCCACTAGGGGACTTTACTGTGCGATGTTCCGATCGCTGCTATAATGCTCTGGTATACTTCGTATACCAGAGCATTATTGCCTGTCAGTGTAAATCTGACAGGCAATCTGTTAGGACGTGCCTCTGGCGCGTCCTAACAGGCATATGTCCAGGGCAGACCTGGGGGCTTTTATCAGTCCCCCGGCTGCCATGACACCCCATCGGAGACCCGCGATTGCATTCGCGGGCCGCCGATGGGTGAGAGAGGGAGCTCACTCCCTCTGTAAACAAAGTTAAATGCCGCGGTCGCTATTGACGGCGGCATTTAACGGGTTAAACGGCCGCGATCGAAGTAAACTTCGATCGCGGGCGTTGGAGCAGGAGCTCAGCTGTCATCAGACAGCAGAGCCCCGGCTCCTGCCTGCACGGGAGACCCGTACAGGACTTAGACTAGGCTGACGTGAAAAGGCGTCAGCCTAGCCTAAAGCCCAGTAGTGAATCACGTAAAAAGGCGTATTAGTGGTCACTAAGGGGTTAATAGAGGGGAGTTCCCACTTAGTCCCCTAATCTATTAGTCAAAGTGGCTACAAAGAGAATATCTCTCAACAAAAGTCACCATGAAGCCGCAGCCTCCTAAATTACATTACTAGTCCAATGATTCGTAAATTTCCTGGATTTTATGTCCCCTTCTGAATTGCAATTTATTTGCCCTTCTTCAAACCTGTTGGTCCGCTCGTATTCTTACTTGCCTCTCCGGGACCTGTATAACCTGTGCTGCAAATTATTAGATACAAGAACGAACCATGAAATCTACCGCTTGAGGACAATTCTACCTAAAAAACGACAACATTGTTTCAAATTTCTAATAACCTATTACAGCTACTTGGATGGATCTGAAACTTCAAGGGAAGGGTTTATCTAATTTAGAAAATAAAACCATTATCAAATACCCTATGAGGGCATTTTGAGTTAAAGCGGGTGTTTTACAGCAAGAACCCCTGTACATATGCCTTATTAGGGCATATAGATGTCATAGAGGGGGTCCCCCATCTGGAACCACCCTCTATGTGCCAGAACGCTTTGGTGGACCTGGCGTACCCATGCATTACATGGATGGCTATTTATTTCAATGGCTAGCATGTAATGTTACAGTGGAGCGGCGTGCAGCTGGCATTAGATGGCTGTCTGTCCCAACACCTCTATTAGGACTGGGTAAAATGGCCTAAAAATAAAGTCTTGATTGTTTTCAAGCTTTTGGAGAATTCTTGATTTTAATCATATAGCTGTCACACCGCTGCTGTGGGGAAGGGGCTGAAAGTGGGTGTTTGGAGGTGCGGGGGCCTCTGTGCTCCCTGCGATGCAGCGCATCTCCCTCTTGAATGTAACCCGTAAGTTAATGTGATAAAATTCTGTAGTAAAACAGAATCTTGAGTGGCGCTATTAGCAATTTAATAATATTAATTTGATTAATTGCCCAGCCCTAACCTCCACGTTTGGTGCACATATGGTAATTTTTACTTGAGATGTGGCTGCCAAACACCTGTGGTGGCGCTTAATTCCAGAATAAATATTTGTCTGAACCTCCTCCCCATATTGCATGTTGACTTTGTTCCTTTTTATTACCACTGGTTGCCTTTTTATTTCTTCCTTAACTACGGAAAATAAAAAGAATAATTGGATAACTCTAATTTCTACTCCAATTATTCCTTAGTGTATCCTTTAGATACATCGCCCCCATTACATACCGCTTTTGGAACCCTCCCTTCAAATGTGAGACACAGTTTTATTACGCGATACTATTATGGCTTGGAAATCTTTTAGGTCGTCCTCTTTCAAGCTCCCTCAACGTATATCTAAACACATGAATCTTTGGGGTCCTCGAGGCTTCCCCCAGGGGAGAGAGAATCCTCACTTTCAAAGCTGGCGCATCTTGGGCATTTTCCAACTCCGACACATTCTACTCCCATCTGAAGATCGTTTCATGACTTTTCAGGAAATTCTATCTACGTTTCATGTCCCATCACACCATTATCTGGCTTATTGTCCGCTTCGTTCTTTCTTACGGCTGTGTTCACATCACCGTCGCTTTCCGTTGAGGGGTTCCGTCTTGAGGTTTCCGGCGGGTTAACCCCTCAGCGGAAAGGCAAACGGAAACCTCTGCTTCCATTGAACTCAATGGTGACGGAAACCTAGCTAATGGTTTCCGTCTGTCACCGTTGTGGCAGGGTTCCGTCGTTTTGAACGAATCAATAGCGCAGTCGACTGAATAGAAACCTCTGACGGAACTCCTCAACGGAAGGCCGACGGTGATGTGAACAGGCCCTGAGATCGTTACTCCACCACATATCACCGGAGTGTGTTGAGAATCCAATTGATTCTTTAATTGCCACGCCGCCTTCCGAATCCTCCCTACCACTTCTTTATAGCAAGCTGAGAGAAAGGCAGGCGAAATCTACCTCTTCATTAATGTTCCAGGCTTGGAACAGAGGGTCCCCAGACCCTGATCTGACACAACAGGGGTGAGAAAGGCGGCCATAAATGAGCAATGGAGGGAAACTCACTTCAAATTCCTTCATAGGGACATTTATGGTTTTGATATACCCCACACTCTAATGCCCCAGATATGTGGGTGGCTTGCCCAAGATGCAACACCCCCAAAACAGACCTTATTCACGGGTTATGGAGATGCCCTAAACTGGTACCGTATTGGGTAGACCTATTAAATTTTATAGTGGATACTTGGGAGATATCATTTCCCCTGGATCCGTTACCCCTTTATTCCATATACTTCCTGACTCTTCATGTTCTCGGCAATCCCTACACGTGGTTTTGTTGGTAGCTATACGATGCTTACTGGCTCACATCTCACATTCCCACACTTACCGAACTTACAATACAAATAAAAAAATATATCCTTATGGACAGGCTGGAAGTAAACTAAAGCCCCACCGTTCTTCCAGAAATGGAAATTTTTTATTTGTAAACCTTTCCAACAAAACGAAATTACGGAGTTGATGGCTCCTTTTCATTACACGTCCTGGTACTTGACTAGGGACATTGCCGGTACGCTGGGTCGTTGGAAATTCTTAGAAACAAATGGAGAAGAGGTATACAATGCTTAGTGGGGGTACCTGATCTAGAAAATGAGATCTGATTGTTTCTCAAAAACGCAATTTGATATAAATACTATCAGTCCTTGAGCTTTGCGGGGTGGGGGTTGGTTTAATTGGTTATTTTGTTATATGGCTCTTTGCACTCTGGTACGTCGCCTGTATTGAGATTTATATGTAACGCTGTATCTATTGTACAATGTATAACTGTGTGACTGTATAATGCATTTTCTCATGTGCCATTCTGGCGTTATTTCATTTTGTATAAATATGCAGAGCTATGAAAAGCAATAAAAATGTGTTTAAAAAAAAAAAAAAGAATTGGATTCTTTAGATTCCTCCCCACTTTGAAATGCCAAACTGATTTAGTTAACAGCGGTGGAACAGATGAGCGTAATTTCCCCTGCAAAAATGACTCCTCTCCAGAGCATGATGAAACCAAAGTGTAAGACAGAGACGTGGCAGGACATGTCCACACAACCACACAAGCAACGTTCCGCATACTCCTGTTCCGTGAAGATAAAAATGCAAATCATTGATGGAAATGTATGAGAACATCTAGAGTTATCGCCCACTTCAGATGTGGGCGAGACTTGACATTCAGTGACCTCTACAGAGGTCAAGTAATGGTAGGTCTTACAATATTCCATCAAGTCACAACGAACCCTAGGGTGACCGCTAAGGATCGTGTAGTTTTGCCCGTAGTGTCTGCTCCGAAAATATAACAGGAATGATCTTAATCTGTACACTAATTTAGTTGTGTTTTTTTTACGATAAGTGGCTATAGATGTGTCCGGCGACCACTTATCTCCACTGCACGCCCGGCATTCCTTCTACATATACATACGCCGTAGGCTGTTTTTTAAGGATACATTGTATATCTATGTCTTTTTTTCTATTGTTGCTTTGCAGCACCGTAAGGATGAAGATCCAGCTCCTTCTGCTATGCACCTTTCTAGGGCTTGGCTTGGCTGTACCGATAGACCGGGCACCGCCGAAGAAAGAAGCGGAGCCTCCGGCAGAACCTGCGGTAAGTGCTCTGTTACGGCAGTTCTCCTGGGTTGTGTAATATATTGTCTGGCGGATATGTGACCAGTAACTTCAGACGCTCCAGAGAGAGAGAGACGATCCTTCTTGCTTTGTGTCATGTACAAGTCCCATCAAATACGATTACCATGCCTGCTGAAATCAGACTGATGCCAATCACGCCATTACCGGGACGACTTACTGCCACTGGGACGGGCAGCACATCTGTTCTGTTATTAGACTAAATTATATTACGGTGTCAAATCCAGATTTCTTCATGGTCCTGGAAATAACCATGACATTGATTTGTTTCCAATTTCAGAAACATTTATTTCGGGCTATGGACAAGCAAATTCATCCTCATGTTTGAACAGGACGAGCGCCAGCTTCATGCACTTAGAGGACCTGTCGTCTGTCCTGACGTGTCTTTTTTAGTAAATGTATACCCCATGATATGACAATTTTGCAGCATATTTTCTTAAAACTGCAATATGCTGTTCCTCTGCTTTCCTCCTGGAAATGTATGAATAAATTGACAACTGGGCGTTACCATCCTTGGCAGTAGGGGCACTGATTGGACAGTCTCATTGTATTGGAATGTACCCTATTGATTAGGGGTATCCATTCATTCATTTATTTCAAGGAGGAATAACAGAGGAATGGCACTCAGTTCTAAGAAAAGATGCAAGAGTTTTACGGTCAGGAGAGTGTGATCGGTCATCTATAAAGCGAGGCTGTATTTTTGGGCACGTATAGGGTAATATTAGCAGCTGTGGGTCATTGACCATCTCATGTTGAATTCTATCCTAGGATACTGGCCTGTACTATGATCGCTACCTGCGAGAAGTGATTGATGTGCTGGAAACCGACAGCCATTTCCGTGAGAAGCTTCAGGCTGCCAACGCAGACGACATCAAGGTAATCTCCTGTAACTGAACATGTGATATGTCAGGCCTGTGTCCGCAGCTTATCTCTTCATGATGTGTTTGCTTTTTAGTGTGTTGGTTTTGGCTACATGGAAGAGCAAAGTACATAGTTTTTACATAGGAACATAATAATTATCAGACGATCATGGACTTTGGTTTAGGTCAACGCTGAAAACCATCAGTGTAGTGAAGATAAGAGCAGCCCCGGAAATATTCCTGGTATCTTCATGCTCTAGACTGGACATCTTGTCTCAAACTGACTATAGATAAAACAATTATCTGCTAAAAGAGCTTAAAGATCTTGGAATGGAAAACATCTGATTTTTCTATTAATTTTCTCATTTGACTCTGCGGATCAGCGGCCGCAGACACCACAAGGCCCCGCTTATCTCCAACCCAGAATCAGACTGGAAAATCTAAGGAATGAGGTGAACTGGTTGTATACATATTTTTATGTAGTTACCATCTATGTTTTTTGTTTTTTTTCCACTCCTTTTTTCAGAGTGGTAAGCTCAGCAAGGAGCTAGATTTTGTGAGCCACCATGTGAGGACAAAGCTGGATGAGCTGAAGAGGCAGGAGGTGTCCAGGCTGCGAATGCTGATCAAGGCAAAAATGGATGCGACCATGGAGGAAAGTGAGTGAATGAAATGAACCTTGAGTATTCTGATTCTTCAGTGTTCAGTCTTTGCAGAAGTCCGCAAATAGTAGAGAACCCATTGAAAAGGAGTATGACTGCAGGATCAGACTACGCAGTTTGTTTGTAGTCTGTTGCCATGGAGACACATAGGAGCTGTAGTCACAAAATTATGTTATAGGAAATTTCTAATCAAATCTATCCACAAAGTTTTATATATATATATATATATATATATATATATATATATATATATATACATATTTATACTCTAAGGCCTATAGAGTGTACTGCCCTTCATTAAAGGACAAAATATATGTATTTATTATCTTGCAGCCAATATTGATTTAACCTTCCCATGACAATTGGGTTCATATTGTAGTTGTCATAGGTCTGTCCACATATATCAGACATTTATGGTGTATCCTGTGGATATACCATATTATTGTGCTTTTTAAAAATGTCTCTGATTTATGTTTCCTAGATGTACAAATTGACCACGTTGCGTTGCTGAAACAGTTTGAGCATTTGGACCCTCAGAACCAGCATACGTTTGAGGCACGGGATTTGGAACTGCTCATTCAGGCTGTAAGTAGGAGATTTGGACGTTTTTTAAGGACTTATTTTGGGGCAGCCGGAATATGTTGTAAATTGCACCAAAATTTGGCATATTTCTTGTCAAACTAGATGTTTGCACCTATCTAGACACTTCTAAAACGTGTTTTGAAAAAGGGGCGCATCTTACCGGGAAAGGGCATGGCTAACGTTGCGCCATTGTGCTCCAGAAAAACTGGCATAAAATTCTGTCGCAAACTAAGCCAAACCAAAGGAAAAGTGTCTAGCAGGTCAAGTAAGACGTGCCAAATTTATCATACAGCATTCGTCACTGTGGTGAATTTGGCGCATCTTCTGACTGCCGGTTCTAAGTTTACACCGTCCAACTGCATTACTACATCTGCCCCATTGTCTTCATATTTCCTGGACTGAGACCGTTGCATTAAGATTCTGATATTTGCGCTGTATTCCCAGCTTCCATCTCCATCATGCTGACTTGTTTCGCAGGTTGAGTAGATCCCTTCAGATAAGCACAAGTGAGTCTATAGGTTACTGTACTTATCTGATCCATAGCATGTTGGGATTGCCAGGTATCATGCCCACTGTACAAGGCATCTGCTTACCCGGAAATGTCACACTGATGTGCCAACAGCTGCTCTTTTCTGATGTTGTGCCACCTAGATGACTAGATAATCTGACAGAGGAAGTTGTGTACAGCGCAGTTACTACTGTTGTGTGGTGGTGATCAGCTCCCACTAATTTAACTCTTTATTGACCTATTCATTTTTACTGTAAGGAACACTAAACCCAGCAATAAAAAAAACTGAAGAACAAATGCATGCATTGACTCACATATACTAAGCAGTTCACGACAGATTTTGGCTTAAAATGCGGCAAAAAAAAGTTGCAGACGGTGCCGTTCAACAAATTTTTAAGAATTTATACGAATTTTTACGTTTGGAAAGTGACAAGAGAAATGTGCGTGGTCTCCAAGGAGATCCAGTTTAAGCCACGTTTATTAAAAAAAGGAGGGGGGGCATATAGCGCAAATTTACCGCTCATAGCGGGTGTAGACTTTATCTTCTGACTTCAGACCGTTCAAAATGTGCTAAATTTATAAAAAGGTACAGAATATTCCAACTTCATCCATTACTTAGACTGGCCTAAGATACTTCAAGTCTTAATAAGTATGTAATAGTGTATTAAACTATGCTATTCCATCTCGCGGGGTCCAATAAAAAAACATATATGCTTAACGGATGCCACAATAGCCTATGGGTTCTGGATGGCGCTGTAATGGCATTTCGTTAAATGTATACGTCTGGAAGTTCATATATGTCCATATATGTACACTTTACGCTGGAGCTTTCCGGTGACAGACAGTCTGTACAGTACAATGGTCTTCTAGAAAATGGCTGTCCTCCTCGCACACTCAGCACCTTTGAGATCCTAAGGTTTCCCGGGTGGAGATCGTTTTGGGTGTCCCGCAAGGACTCCGTTAGGGGGCTCCGTCACAGATCCAGCCAAGATTACCAGCATGCTGCACTATTGTTTCTGGTGAAACCACGGACACCCTTACGGCAAGCAGACGGAACCCATTAAAGTCAATGGGTTCTATCGGCTGCCGGTGGTATCCGTGGTGCAACAGAATTGTCGCTCCCGATTTTCCTTTGTTCTGCTGCTCTGACGGAGCAGAACAACGGAAACCCCCATCGCAGGTGTGAACAGTGCCTAAGGATATGTGCACACACACTAATTACGTCCGTAATTGACGGACGTATTTCGGCCGCAAGTACCGGACCGAACACAGTGCAGGGAGCCGGGCTCCTAGCATCATACTTATATACGACGCTAGGAGTCCCTGCCTCTCTGCAGGACAACTGTCCCGTAGTGTAATCATGTTTTCAGTACGTGACAGTTGTCCTGCAGCGAGGCAGGGACTCCTAGCATCGTACATAAGTATGATGCTTGGAGCCCGGCTCCCTGCACTGTGTTCGGTCCGGGACTTGCAGCCGAAATACGTCCGTATATTACGGACGTAATTAGTGTGTGTGCACATACCCTAAGAGTTCTCTGTATTAAAGAAATAGTGCACCATCTTCATAGCAAATTCATTAGCAAAACTCTAGAAAAATTTATTCTGCTGGTTCCTAAGGAAAAATTATTAATGATCAAAGAACAGGGCAGCTTGTGACGAGGACAATGTGAAGAGAGGAATGGAGACATATAGCGAAAAGATCAGAGTACCCCCATTAGAAGAGAGCAGTACATACTGTGAAACTGCAGATTGTGACGCTAACCCCTCCTACTTTCCTTAGGCCACCAAGGATCTGGAGAATTACGATGCTGAACGGCATGAGGAGTTCAAACGTTACGAGATGATGAAGGAACACGAGAGACGGGAATATCTGAAGTCCCTGGATGAGGATAAACGGAGAATGGAGGAAACGCACTATGAAGAAATGAAGAAAAAGCACAAGGAACACCCTAAAGTTAATGTACCAGTAAGTGCCGTTCATCGTAGGCCATGTAGACGTGTGATCTGTATTTCTGCAGTGGAAGAAAGGTCAGAAGAGTTTCCTTTGAAGGAATTGTGCCCAGAAATAGCGTCGCTCTTGTCTTTGGCTGTGCCTGTTATTGCAGCTCATCCCCATTCACTTAAATGAGAATGAGCTGCAATACTAGACACCGCCTATGGACAAGAGTGGTGCTGTTCTAAACCCAGACAACCTGTTTAAGTCAGATTGTCAACTTCTCCAGTTCATTCAGGTCTTTAACTTCAACTAGTATCTCCCCATACCCCGTCAGATTCTCTTCATTTGTTCACGTTATAACCTGGTCCCTTTTTATCTTTAGGGAAGTAAAGATCAACTGAAAGAAGTCTGGGAGGAGACCGATGGCCTTGACCCCAACGACTTCAACCCAAAAACGTTCTTCAAATTACATGGTAAATATAGTCTTCTTACACTCTCATGTGTGAAGAAGCTAAAGTGTGCGTTCCTTCACAGTTCAGGCCCTTTTACACGGGCCAATGATTGGGCAAACAAACATTCATATGAGCGTTCGTTCCTGATCATTGCCCTGTGTAAACAGGGCAACGATCAGCTGATGAACGAGCAAATGCTATTCTATCTATAGTTTATGCTGCACAAAATATTATTGCTGTCGGCAGCACATCACCCTGTGGAAATGGGGAGACGTTCTGCCGATGTGATGGTAATGCATGGGGACAAGCGATCCTAGTACCGATCGCTTGTCCCTATACTTAGCTCTTTGTGAAAGGAGCAAATGAGTGCCGATCAATGAGCTTTCTCGTTGATCGGCATTCATCGCACGGCCCATATTGGCCGGTGTAAAAGTGCCCCTACGTGTAGTCCATGTTCTGCAGTGTTTAATCCGTATACAGTACAAGACCAATACCTTACATGGAATTCCATATTCTCATAATCGATCTGTCTTTCAGATACGAATGGAGATAGCGTTCTGGATGAGCAAGAGTTGGAAGCACTGTTTACAAAGGAGGTAAACGCACATATTCGTGCTTAAATTGATGTATGAATAGAATTCTAAATTGTACACAGGTTTTTCTACATGTACAGATTTAAGGCACGTGAATCGTGTTCTGCAATACCACGTACAGCCCGTGGACAGAAGGGGCGCTCTTTCTGTGAGAGGAAAAAAACAAAAACTTTACCCTTTCACCCTATGACTGCACCCCTGGAGAGACATCCCATTCGCTGGACAGGAAGCCTGACGATATATAAAAGGACACCCCTCTCCACACACCCAGTCAGGTTCCCTGTCCTCCGGATGGGATTGTCTAGTGGATCAAGACACTCTCTCCAGGATTGCAGACCCTCCAGCAGGTACTCACCTGTTTTCTGAAGGTGTAAGCCTCTTAGGGAGCAGCCTGTAGTCTGGGGCTGGTATCTCCCTCCTCTCCCGGTCACCGCTTCAGGCCTGGCTCCGGGTTACAGGCAGAGAGCCAGGACTCCTGAAGCCAGGACTCCTGACCCAGCGTTCGGCCATTTGGATCGCTTAAAACCCCTTTGCTGTGCAATCCTAGTAGACTACAGACAATATATACTAGTAGTGAAGTAGACCATGATCTCTGCTGTTTGCTTCACTAGATTTATTTAACTTTGTTTTGTATTTGGAAGTAATTTTGATAAAATGTTGTGGTCTGCTTTTAGCTGGAGAAAGTCTATGACCCGAAGAATGAAGAAGATGACATGATGGAGATGGAAGAAGAGAGGCTGCGTATGAGAGAGCACGTCATGAAAAACGTACGGCGGGTTTAAATCTTCTAACCAAGGGATGGCGACGAGACCAGATTATTACTGAAAAACCCACATATAGTTCAGGATATGTCTGTTCCCCATAATCTAACAATACTGGAGTGTCTTTTCTTAGAACTCTGCATTCTGCTGTTCCTCTGTTATTCTTCCTGGAAATATCTAACTAAATTGACAACTGGGTGTTCCCTCCCCCTTGTCAGTAGGGTGTGGCCCTACACAGTCTGACATTGTCGGCACTGATTGGTCAATGTTTGTAGGGACATGCGCCATTGACAAGGGGAAAGGCAACACCCTGTCGCCAATGTAGTCCTGCATTTTCAGGAGGAATAACAGTGGAAAAGTATTACTTAGACCAGAATTCTTTAAAAAAAAAAAAAAAAGATGCTCCAGCATTGTTTTATGGGTTATGCAAGCATTTACTAAAACACGTCAGGAGCGGGCAGGTCCCATTAGAGGGATTTTAGGTAATAATGGCAGTGATGAAAAGATATACAACTTTCTTATATACTTTCATGGTCTTGATTTGCTGTCAGAAACGTTCATATTCATTCCGTTTCCATCCAGAGGCTGAAAATCCTGTACGCACCGAATACTTCTTACTGCTGAGTTTTTGTTACAGTTTTATCCAGTCTAGGGTGAATAAATCTCTCCTGTCTTGATGGTTTAATGCAATTTGTCACTGTAGGTAAAATATATCACCCTGGTGTCCAAGACTGAATGCAATTGTAGCAAACTCTCAGCTGTGAGATGTATTAGGACTGTACAGGTGGTCAGCCTCTGAATATAGATAAGGAAGTTCCCATTCACTGACCGGAAGTAGAGATGTTGAGAAATTGAAACACAAAGTATATTAGAAATGTGCAGAACTTTAACTGCTACGTTTAAATTTTATTTGCATAAACCCAGAAAATTGTGTTGATGTAGAAAGATTGTCTTACGGAACAACCCCCACCCACACAATTTTTGCCATTGCCCTAAAAAAAAATGCAGGTTTTTTTTTATATTGATTTTATAATTGTTCTTCAATAATAATATCAGAGAGGATCATTTAGAATTAATTATAAGGCTCTGTTCACACTGCATCAGAAGTATATATCTGGAAATGAACCAGACGTATACCTTAAACAGAAGTCTCTGACTTGTGCCACGATATAGGTATACAGTGGCAGGCATAGCCCACAGATTCACGAATGTATATGACGCGGTATAGTTTTTTCAGAATGCCTCTGTAGTGAATAGCTTAGTCGACTCTGCTATTCCATAAGTTAAAAAAAACTGGTTACCGGCAGACACCACTCCGACGTATGGCAAAAGCACTCTTGACATACTTCGTCAATGGGCCCCTATGTATTGGGTCAGCGTATGCCCCGGGAGCTTCTTCATGTACATTTAAAGGGGTTTTCTGCTGGTTTGAATTTCACGCCATTGCCGTTCTATGGTGCCATGGTTCCCGGCCGTGTCATGTTCAGCAGCAGAAGTCTTGTATGGACGCGTGACTGCAGCAGCTAATCGCTGCCCGCAGTAATGGATTTCATGGATAAGCCTGCATTTCATATTAATTCAGCCAAATAAAATAATTTTTATTCACTCTATTTGGCATCATATATATTTTAATATAACTGTAGCTTGAGGAAATAGTTCTAACTTGGAGTTGCTCCTTTTTAGGTGGATGCAAATCATGATCGCTTGGTGACGCTGGAAGAGTTCTTGAAATCTACAGAGAGGAAGGAGTTTAATGAGGCCGGTGGATGGGAGGTGAGGAATCTAAATTTTGTGTTCTTAAAGGAGTTGTCTAGAATTAGAAAAAAAAAATGCATTTTTATTTATAGTTTCAAAAACTGCGCCACACTTGTTTATAGGTTGTTTCTGGTATTGCAGTCCAACCCCATTTAAGTGTATAGGGCTGAACTGCAATACCAGATACAGTCCATGGACTAGAGTGACTGACATTGATGGCAAATCACTTTGGTCAAAGTCCATTAATGACAATGATTTTTTTAAAGGGAACCTTTAACCAAGCCTCAGATTAGCGCATCCCTACGATGCCCTATGGTAGCTGAACTAGTAGCTGCAGTTGTGCCCGTGAAATTGTCCTGAAAATGGTGGGGGAAGACATTTCCTCTCCCAACACCTCCTCAACGCCTGAAAGGAATAGGACTTGCCCTGCACGTAATGAGTCAGAGCTGTCATTCGGGCACTCTTGGCTCTACTGACTGGTATGGTGAAGTGATATTTCGGGTCCCCTCATTGGCACTTTGGAAAAGGCCATTTAGTGAACACCATTGCAGTCACTAGTTCAGCATAATTAGGACATCCATGTTATACCCTAATCTTAAAGGACCTGTCCCTTTAAGATTATTTATTTGGGGCATTACAGAGAGCCATCAATTGGTCATGACACTTTACATTTATATTCATGTTCTACGTTATTGGTTCAGTTTTGTGGCATTGTGGACCCCAATTTTTTTTTTTTTATGTATTACGTTTATAGCAAAAATTGCTCCACTGACCATTTTCCTTTCTTTTCAGACTGTAGATGAAGCTCAGATTTATACAGAAGAGGAGCTGCGCAGATTTGAACAAGAACTGGCTGCCCAGGAAGCTGCCTTAAATCAGCGTGCAGAGGAGCTGCGGAAAGAGCATGAAGTCCTGCAGCAGAGGCAGATGGAGTTGGATGCTCAGAAAAAGGAGTATCAGCAGGTCAGTGTGGAGGTCATGTGTTAAAGGGCGTCCGTCACCAGACCGAGCCCCCAGTATTAAAGCATCTATGAGATGCCTACTAAGGTAAAGTACATGGGTGCATCTACACACACCAAATGCTCCCCTATCATCTGATCCACTATCCAATTGATCTCATGTGCTGTATATAAACTAGCTCTTCTGAGCCTCCTCGGCCAATCAGATGCGCTAAGAGATCTCCTGTGGTGGTAACTTCCTCCGGAATAGATCCATTCAGAAATCTGGTTACTGTTTTGCCAAGAGGGCATGAACAGCTGATTTGCTTGCATACAGCACAGATCACAGGTATGACTGGGGGGCTTCTGTTGAGTGTAAATGCAATCTGGAATTGACCGTCATAGGGTGTCTAAGGTATACTCACCACTGAAGACCCTTTTACACTGGCTGATGATTGGGAGAATGAACGCTCACTCGAACGCTCGTTCCCGATCACTGACCCATGTAAATGTGGCAGCCAACAGCCGACGAATAAGCAAACGCTTGTTCGACAGCTGATCGGATCTTTTATGCTGCCATAAAAATGGTGGTTTGTCAGCAGCACATCTCTGAACGGTCAGATAATCTCCTTATTTGAATTTGACCTGTGCCAGTGCCCCTAATCTACATGCATAGTTCTTTTCTACATTTAATGTACTTTTTAGGGTGGATTTGGATGTACACTTTACTGGTGATAATGTACAATTAGAAATACGTTGGTTTTTTTTTAGGCTGTAATTCAGATGGAGCACAAGAAATCCCAGCAGGCTGAAGCACCTGCTGCTGGCCCCAATGGGGAACTGAAGTTTGAGAATCAAGTACCGGAAGGAGAGGTTGAGCAAGGTAGGAACCTTTTTTATATTGCTACATGGCAGGATTGAAAAATCACAAAGGTCGACCTAGTTCATTCTACTATTCTAGATGAGTGGTGTCGACCCCCCCCCCTCCCCCCCACAAATGATCGGGCAAACGAGCGATCAAACGAATGTTATATTGTTCCTGATTGACCAGAGTAAACGGCAAAGACCAGCTAATGAAATGGTCGCTAGTCGGCAGCATATCCCGTGTAAACAGGGAGATGTGCTGCCGTCATTATACAAACGCATGGAGACGAACGATTGTAGTAACGATCATTCCTCCCCATACGTTACCAACGACTTCTCCTTGTGAATGGAGATAATGACTGACGTGTTGGATCATCGATTTGGCACTCGTTTGCACGGAGTAGTCTTCTCACAGTTCTAAATGATTAAATAGGAAAGCGGACTATTTCTTATTTTTGTAACGGAATGGTGTTTAGAACTGAGTTTACTTCAGATACTATAAGCCAAGAATAGCCATAGCGCAGTCAGTGTCCTTCCTGCCCGATACAGAAAGGTTAGATGAGCAACGTCCTCTCCGCAGCCATAAAGTGTCCTTGCAAGCGGGAAGGATATAAAGGGTACATCACCTACGTACATGACCTATGTAATCTATCTTTACAGCAAAACAAGCGGAACCCCACCATGGATCAGATGTTCATCCTGGACCCCCAGGAGATGTTCATCCTGGACCCCCAGGAGAGGTTCATCCAGGACCCCCAGGAGACGCAGCCCACCTAGAAAAGAAAGATTCAGAACCTTCCCAGGAACATCACGTTCAGCAAGTCTAACAGTAGAAAATTAGACACCCAAAGGAGGAGAATGCGGCAGGGGAACAAGGATTGGTCAAGTCCATCATGGTGTCTCCACTCTGTTTCCCTCTGTTCTCCTGAATTTTTAAGTCTAGGGATGTGCAATTGACCTCTGGGTAAATCTCTCACATTGGGAATTAGGCTTCTTGTTTTCAAAAAACAAACTTAAAAAAGAAACAAAAGAAAAATAATGATAAAGTAAAAGACTGTGGGAAGTTCAGTAGGTCTTACCCTTTTTCTGGTTTTATCATGTTAGGGAATGCCATATCTGCAAATCAGGAGTATATAATGTATTTGCGCGTCTCCTCTAGCAGAGATGTAGTAATCCTTATCTAGACATGTAATTCTGCGCTTTTCATTTTTCCTTTTTTAACTGTGTCCTGAAAGTGCCAGCGCCAGGAGAAATTGTGGGGTAGGGCAGGGCGTTGTAGGGTTGATCCGCCATCTGTTGGAGTAATACAATAGTTGCCCTCTACCTCCCCCCAGAACCCTGTGAGCTAGCTAATGAACCCATGGAGCGCCAGGCCCTCGTATGTCTTGTAGTTTGGCACCTAATAATAAAGTAAATGCTGACCAGCTGCAGCTATAAGTCTACCAATCACTTTCTGCCGTTTATATTTTACTCTTTTTCCCATTGTGGAAGGCACATTGGGGCAAATTTTAGCCCGAAACATTTTACGTAAAAAAAAAAGCCTCTCGCAGTGTTGAAACATTCCTATTGGCCCTTCTCCAGTGACGCAGGCAGCGCTATTAAGATCCACCCACTTTGTTTTTAGCACTTCACAGGCCTCTCTGGTGGCACACGTGGCCTGAGCTAGTTCCACCCAGGGTCCGTCAGCAGCCATATTACTAATGCCTATTATATCACAACTGTTAAAGGGAACCGGTCATGTTGAAAATGCAGTCCGATCTACAGGCAGCATGTTATTGAGAAGGAAGAGCCGAGCAGATTGATATATAATTTTGTAGGAAAAGGATTCCGTATAACTTATCATTTATAGATCTAAATCCTGCATCTCTCTGGGCTTTAGGAGTCCAGTGGGCGGTCTCACTTGGTGATCGACAACCTTTCCTGTGTCAGTTACGGAGTAGACCGCCCACTAGACACCTAAGCATAGGAGATGCGATCTAAACGAATAAATGACAAGTTCTACTAAGCCTTTTCCCACAAAATGATATATCAATCGTGTCCGCTTCTTCGGCTCCATGACATGCTGCCTGCGTTTTCAACGTGACAGGGTCCCTTCAGAAGTGAGCAGCCACAGGTACTTCTAGCTCTGCTCCAGGACTGACCTGTCCTATATTTACTCCACTTTTAGAAGACAAAATGATTGAAAGATCTACACAACACATGACACTTTTCCTCTTTCAATGGCTTCTCACTTACTCCACATTGAAAAATCTGTTCCTTTGAACGCCATAGAGGCTGATGACTGGATATTTCCTCCAGGTACGGTCCCAGCAGTAACTTTTTTGGGCGCTGGGTCATAGCAGCGGAGAGATTTGCAGTGTCTGAATACAAGTAATTAAGCTATTATCTCAAATGAGGTTTTTTTTCACTTAATAAAAATAATGTTGGAAATGTCGACACTGTTTATCATATGCAAATTAATTACATCTTGTTAATTATGTGATAAAGAGCAGCAGTTCTATAAGGATATATTTTATGGTTATCTACCTGGCTAAATTGATACACCGTCTTAGGCCCCCTTGCACACGACTGTAAAATTGTCTGTAATTGCGGACCAATTCAGTTCTATTAGCTGCGGACACCTTTCCGTATCGGTGTCCGTGCCGTAGAAATGTTATGAAAATTATGGAACATGTCCGATCTTTTGCATTTCATGGGCTGTTCGCCCATACTTTGTATGGGAGCATGACCCGAAAATGTGGGCAGTGATTACGGGCACAGCAGTGTGCATGGAGCCTAACAGGAAAACTGGTCCTGCTGTTGTAGCAACCAATCAGTGCTCAGCTTTAATTTTTTTTAAAAATTGCTTTACAAAACTGAAAGCTGCACTGTAATTGGTTGTTACAGGCAGCAAGGCCAGTTTTGAGAAGTGAGGCCCGCTGTGTTATGCCCAAAGAGAGAAATCTTGCCAGACTCTGCCCCCTGAGGCCTGCACTAGGCATAACACAGTGTATTGGTTTTCCTTCCATTTGTGAAAACACCATCTCCGTATACACCAGAGGTCACCATACTTTTTAGGTATCAGAGCTGTACAGCACTGGTTCGTCTTAGTATTTTTTATTATTTTTTTTTCCTCCCAACCGTTAAGCTATGTGGATGATTTGTACTGGTGACAGCATACATCTCCCAGCATGCCCTCACCGCCTGTGCTGACAGAGCATGCTGGGACTTGAAGTTATCACAGCTAGTGTCTCACATGTTGGATCCATGTTTAGGTAAAATATAGCTTAGGACCTGTTCACATCAGCGTTGGCTTTCTGTTCCAGGGTTCCGTCTGAGGTTTCCTTTGTGGATCCCCGCAACGGGAGCCTTGACGAATCGCTTGTAGCGTGAAACGGTCGTTGGCATCCTCCACATCATTACTGACAGAGATGAACCTCAATAAATCTTTTTTTATTGCCACTGCGGTGAGTGCCTCGTATTTCCGATCTGTCTTCTACCATTGATCTCAATGGTGCCGGAAACATTACTAATGGTTTCCGTTTGTCACCGTTCCGGTAGGTTTGTTTTTTTTGACGGAATCAATAGCGCAGTCGATTGAACCCCTGAACGGAAAGCCAATGCTGATGTGAACAGGCCCTTACAGAGCCTTGCCTCTACTGTATACAATTGTAGACTCAGCTGTAAAAAGTATATTTGTGCAGGTGTTTGGCTTCAGGCTGTAAACAATTTTCCGTTCACTGCCAGCACACAGATTTATTACAAAGTAGGCTTGGACAGATCCTTGAAATGAAAACAAAATAGGTCTGGACAGTAGCCAATAAAATGTTGATGCAGAACTTTTTGGGTTGTTTTCTACTGATGTTTATGAAAGTCCTTCTGCTGCTACTAAAAAGAAAATCAAACTGGCTCCAGAAGTGGTTTATCCGACCCCTAAAGTCCACAGTCAGACGGACGATCTTCACATCGGAGTGTAGAACAGACAGCACCCGGACTGAACATGGACCTATTACAGTTGATGGGCCAAATACTTCAGAACGGATAAATAATTGCAGCATGCGGGTGGCACACCGGTGCCATCTGGACAGAAAAAAACAACCTGATGCAAATGCAACAGTTTTTCACCGGCTGAACAACGCTAGCCCTAATTTGTCCAGTAGAAACCTATGCCTATACGCATTGGCACGTGTTGCAGCCACGTCACTGGGACAATCTGGGTAAATTTACTGAAGCCTTTTTAAAAAGTCTAACCAAAAACCAAACGATAGTAATAACACAATGGGGCAGCTTTATTAATACTGTCTGAAATAAAGCCCACAAACGTAGAGGAGACGGGCACTTGTCTCTAACATGCCACCTCTCGGTTGGTTTACATTAGACCAGTGGTTTATGGCAAAATGATGGCACACATTAATACATTTGGCACATTTTAAGACTTCTCTTAGCCATGCCTTTTCTAAACGCAAAAAGTGTCACAGTCAATTTGGCGCATGACATGTACAAGGGTTTATTTTTTTATTTTTTTTTGCAATTTGCGTGAGAATCGTTCTGCGTTTGTAAACCTTCCTTAATGTGCCTCATTTATCTAAACTGTCTAAAACTGGCCTTGTCCATAGAAACTAATAGCGATCACAATTTGGGTCTTCAACTCCTCTAGAAACCTGAAGGCTGTTCTGGGACAATTTTTTTCTGATAGACTGTTTTGATAAGGGCTTATTCAGACGAACGTTGCGTTTTTGCACGTGCAAAAACCGCGGCGTTCTGCGCGCGCAAAAACCACTTGACAGCTCCATGTGTCATCCGTGTATAATGCGCGGCTGCGTGATTTTCGCACAGCCGCCATCATAGAGATGAGTCTAGTCGACATCAGTCACTGTCCAGGGTGCTGAAAGAGTTAACTGATCGGCAGTTAACTCTTTCAGCACCCTCGACAGTGAATACCGATCACAATATCGAGAAACCTGTTAAAAAAGAAAAAGTTCGTACTTACCGAGAACTTCCCTCCCGGCTGTTGCCTTGGTGACACGCCTCTCTTGACATCTGGCCCCACCTCCCTGGATGACACCGCAGTCCATATGACCGCTGCAGCCTGTGATTGGCTGGAGCTGTCACTTGGACTTGTCATCTCGGGAGGTCAGACTGGAGGAAGAAGCCGGGAGTTATCGGTAAGTCAGAACTTTTTTTTTTTTTACACGTTCATGTATATTGGGATCGGAAGTCACTGTCCATGGTGCTGAAACAGTTTAACTCTTTCAGCACCCTGGAAAGTGACTATCTCCTGACGTCACGTACCGGAAATTTTTTTGCCGGGTTCAGACAAAACGAGTTCGGCCGAACCCGGTGAAGTTCGGTTCGGTTATCCGGGTTCGCTCATCTCAAAGACACTCCGTTTGGATGTTTGTAAACAGAAAAGCACGTGGTGCTTTTCTGTTTACATTCGTTTTGACAGCTGGTGCATGAAACAGGCAGTTCGCACGGAAGTGCTTCCGTGCAACCTGCGTGGTTTTCACGCACCCATTGACTTCAATGGGTGCGTGATGCGCGAAATACGAGGAGATATTGACCATGTCGCGTTTTTTGCGCAGCGGACAAACGCTGCGCAAAAAGCATGGACTGTCTGTACTGCCCCATAGACTTGTATTGGTCTGTGTGTGGCGCGTGAAAACCACGCGGCCCACACGGACCCAATACACGTTCGTGTGAATCCACCCTAAATGAGGCTCAACTTTTCTTTACTAGTGAACCCGCATTAACCACCCCATGTTCTACTACAAAAGTAAGGGTCAATTCCCACTTTTTTTTCTGTGTTTGCATGCGTTTGTAGGATTTTATTTTGTACATGCATTTTTTCCAAGTCCTATGGAGAAACTCAAAAAAAAAAAAAGAAGAAAAGCCATACGTAAAAGCAGATTGTTTTTTTTCTTCAAAACTAGCATCACAAATAAAAAAACGCTGTATATCGATACTCTCATTTTACTAAACACTTCGAAGTTATATAGTAACGGAGTTTGAGCAAAAAAAAATGTAATTTATACTTTAAAAAAAAAAAAAAAAGTGTTAGGAAACACCACTTGCTCAAACTCCGTTACTATATAACGAATGGCAACACAGGAGCAGATGTACTAAGACCAGGCAGTCAGCAGAGCTCCAAATTTCAGTGATGCACACTGTATGATAAATTTGGCACCTCTTGCTAGACACTTGCTTATACCACCACCTCTTGGTTGGAAAGGTTTTTGCGCCAAAGTTGGTGAATTTTAAGCCACACCCTTTTCTGCTAAACATTCATATTCTGCTAAACCACAGGCTTTGCACAAGATGGGTCTAAACAGTTAATAAACGTAGCACGCGGCCGATGTGCCTGAATTCTGGCACATTTTAAATTGTAAATCCACCCAGGTATCAATTCAGCCTCAAGTAAATGAGCTACGTAGAGAATTGGTGCATCCAGGACAATTCTCTTAGGGTATGTTCACACGGCCTATTTACGGACGTAAATCGGGCGTTTTTGCCCCGAATTACGCCCGAAAATAGCGCCTCAATAGCGCTGACAAACATCTGCCCATTGAAAGCAATGGGCAGACGTTTGTCTGTTCACACGAGGCGTATATTTACGCGCCGCTGTCAAATGACGGCGCGTAGATAGACGCCCGCGTAGAAGAAGTGACCTGTCACTTCTTTGGCCGTAATTGGAGCCGCTATTCATTGACTCCAATGAATTGACGCGGCGTTCAAGCGCCTGCACATGCCGGTACGGCTGAAATTACGGGGATGTTTTCAGGCTGAAATTACGGGGATGTTTTCAGGCTGAAACATCCCCGTAATTTCAGCCGTTACGGACCCCCGTCGTGTGAACATACCCTTACATTTAGCTTGTGTGTTTTCTATTACCCATTCATTTGGGAGCAAATTTGGCAGTATTCAGCGTCCTGCATCGTGTCAGACGAGCGGGGACACATCAGCACCAGAGGCTACAGTTGATTCTGCAGCAGCATCAGCGTTTGCAGGTAAGTAGCTACATCGACTAAACGCCGATGCTGCTGCAGAATCATCTGTAGCCTCTGGTGCCGATGTGTCCTCGCTCGTCTGACACGATGCAGGACCTGTGAGTGACGTCACAGCGTGATCTGCCAGAAGCTGGGCGTTCTGAAGAGAAGTGGATGATACTTCTCATCAGAGCGCCCAGTTAGTAAAAGTAGTAAACACGCCCCGATGTACGCACCTAATACACGCCCAGTTGTACTTTTAAACACACCCACTTGGACTTTTGCAAGCCTCATTTGCATAAATACAAAAATGGTCATAACTTGGCCAAAAATGCTCGTTTTTTAAAAAATAAAAAAAAGTTACTGTAATCTACATTGCAGCGCCTATCTGCTACAATAGGAGATAGGGGTTGCAAAATCTGGTGACAGAGCCTCTTTAAACCAAGCCCTTTATTATAACCTATAGCAAGGGAGGGTCTCCGGCTTGGTACTTTACCTTTCAACTATAGCAGGGAGAGGAAGCCTCCACCATGAGCACTTTTTCAATCGGTTGTAAGGTGACTACATAAAAGTGGTTGTTGTACACCCCCGTAAAGAGGACCGGTCACCTACCGGACATCCGTTTCAGTAAATATTGGTATTCTCCATGAAAATTATGCACATGAAACACCAGAACCGTGGTACAAAGACCATAATAAATTTCCCTGTGTTCTAAGAAATATGATTTCATGGGGAATACAAGTAACTCTGTAAATAGACATGAGCGGTGACCACGCCTCTTTAACCCCTTCGGTACTAAGCAATTTTTTTTGCTTTTTCGTCGTGCACTCCCACCTTCCAAAGGGCATTATTCCATTAATGGAAAAATAGTTTGAAGGATTATTTTTTTGCAGGAGGAGTTGCATCTATTGGCACCATATAATGTACTGGGAAACGTAACAAAACTTGCAGGTTGAAATTGTAAAAAAAAAAAAACAAACAGACCGATTCCTCCATTGTTCTTTGGTTTTTACAGCTTTCACAGTACAGTAAAAAAAACACAACTTAACTGTATTCTGCGGCTCATTATTACCTTGATGCCAAATTTTTATTTTACTAGTTTTAACAAAACAAAAAATATTTGTAAAAAAAAAAAAGTTGTTTCATCACATTCTGAGAGCCATAACCTTATTTTTCCATGGATTGAGTGGTGTGAGGGCTTATTTTTGGTAGGACAAGCTGTCGTTTTTTGGTACATACAACTTAGCTCTCAAAAAACGTAATGGTGATCAAAAAAAACAACGCAATTTTGAAAGTTATTTTTTTACGGAGTCTCATTACTTCAGAGGAAATATTGGAAAAGGTTTTTTTTTAACTTCTTAAATACTAATACATTTAACTCTCCCCCCCCCCCCCCCCAATTCTATTAGGCCCGCTAGGGAACTTGATCCAGCGATTGTTCATTCTCTTGTACAATACTGATGTATTGCAGTATAGTGTTATTTTTACAGGCTTCTGTTAAGCACCGCCAGAGCTTAACAGAGGCAGAATGAAGGCAGTCCTTCATTGACAACCATCTGCACCCCACGATTGCATTGTGGGGGGGCTGCCCCCCTTTAACTCAGATCCGGTGGTCACGATTGTGCTGTTCCTGGAAGTTAGTCCCTGGTGTCAGCTGTTTTACAGCTGACACCCACAGCATATGAAGCAGGCTCAGCGCAGGAAATTCGGGGTTCCTCAGTCATTTGTGGACTTTCTGTATACATAGAACTAGTTTCAGATCAACTTAAACTATGGACCCCTCATGAACAGATAACTCATTAGCTGAACAGCTCAAGCAGCAACAACAACTCAAGAAATATTTAATTATAAATATTAAAAACAAATAAAATTAGAATATATTTACATTTTAAACAAAATGATTCACAAACATGTAACAAAATAAAACCACAAAAGTTCTCCATAACTGCTGGGAAGCGAACTTCACAATTTCCCCACTAGTGGGCACTGCAGACTTGCTTCAGTCAATGTTCTATTTTAGTTATCAAGTAGAATAGTGGCTTGGGTTGGAGAGACATTGTTTAGACCAAACCTAGTCAGTAGAGTTCCTCCTCATCCATTATGCTGCCAAAGCAATTGTGCTGCCCCTTCTAAGATCTGTGCCAGGAGAAACAGCATGGTGTGACTCCATGGTCTAGTCATCTTACAAGATGCCCAGGTAACACTTAAAAGATAGAGCAATAGTTGTACCCAATGTCAGGAGTCTCGTCCCAGCCTAAACCTGATAAATTACTTTGAGTACACCTGCGATGGAAGATTTGGGGCAAATTTCAGGGGCAGGACTAGCAGATTAGGGCAAAATTTGGCATCTGCAGTACATGACAGCAATGACCAGGGCATGTAACATCTAGGAGGGGTTATCATTAGTAAGTCACAAGATATGGGCTCCTTTCCAGAAAGTAATGTCCATTTATTCCAAACAACTCCGGGCTGGGTGAGGTAGATAAGGGCCGGGCATTGCCATTTTGTCTTGGGAGATTGAGTAACATTGGCAGGGGAGCGCCAACAATAAATAAACACTATGAAATAACGTGGGACGTAGTTTAGCGTGTCCTTAAATACAAATTACGCGCTTCATGGCACAGATTTATGGCTCATTAACAATGGACGTGGGATGATGATGGAACGTAAAACATGTTAATCTTCAGTCGTGAAATAAATATTTGTGGAAATAACACGGTCGAGAGAGTTCGACAGTAATCTGAAACGCCAAACCTTACCCAGTGCAAATGAAAGGTTACATAGAAATCCCTGCTATTAAAGTGCAAACTATATTAGAAAACAGGAGTCGGCGCCGTCAGACGGTATTACCAAGGAGTTCACATGTCCATAGATTCCAATTTCAGTTATTTCTTGCTTTGTAATCCAGCCCAGATCTTTTCTCTGTGGCGAGGGTCTAAACAGAAGTCAATGGCGGCCTCCGTCTCAGTGACCCGTCTCTGGAAGCGGCTGCGATCCCGGGCATACTCTTCCCATGGTCCTTTCCGGGCCATTCTGTGAGCATAGCTCCAGGTAATGATGGGGTGGACAGTGACTTTGGGTGAGAAGCGCACCTGAAATAGGAGAGATTACACATGAGCAATATATACAACGATGCTTATAAAACACAGACACCAAATTACAGACTAAAGCCCAGCGTATAAGCCTATAAATAGCAGTAGCGTGACTGTACGGCGGACAAGTAATGCCACGGGGTAATACCTGCTATTATGTTTTGTTACTAATGATTAAGTATGATGACACGGCCGTCACGTGACTGGTTGTCATGACAGTCTAATCCCAGACTTCGAGTTCTACTCTCATAGATCACCTGTTTCAGGAGATGGCATCAGGTCTCACAAGAGATCTTATGCAAGGACGTGAAATTTTAGTATCTTCAAGTGCTGACTAAGAAAGTCCCCAGATAGAACTTAAGAATTTCCTTCCGGGCTGTTGCTGTAATTATCTCATGGTGAAACCTTAGGTAACACTGGGCTTAGACGGGTGATTTTTCCAAGAGTATTTCTGGCATTTTCCCTTTCCGGGTAGGCTCGGGTACCAGATATATCAAAACAGGGCATATTCACAAAATGTACTGCAATGTTATTACTGGCGGCACCCACACTAAAAGCCAGAGTTTTCTTCATCTTCTAGATAGGATCTGAAGAAACAGCCTCCTGAATTTTAGTTAGAATTGTGTGGGGGATAATTTTTAGGACCTCTGCCATAAAATAGCTTAACTAATGCTGCCCTCATGATCTGATTGGCGCTGGGGACCACCATCTACCTGTGCCAACATGGGTACAAAAGCAGTTGCTTAGATTTAGCTGACTGGTTATTAACAGCTGAAGATAAAGTCTTCCAGTCACTTGTAATGAGAAATGAAGGGTGATAACAGCGTTTACAGCTCTAGATAGTAAAAGTAAATCTCCAATTCCATCCTTTTCTCCACTTACTTTCTTCGTACATTGGTCGTCTTCTTCAGACTCCTTCCGCAGGTTACACTTGTGAGAACACTTAAATCCAGAGAGCACCGGCTTCTTACACAACTTGGTCTTAGGTTTTTGCTTTTCGCTAACCGTCCCACACTCGATTTTGACAAGTTCACAACACTTGGTATGGTCCAAATTCCCCCGATTCTTGTGTGTTTCATGACCTTCAACAAGGGCCTCTTTCTTGGACTGCTCAGGACTGGTTGTGGGCATAGCAAAAGAAAGGGGATTATATGGATCATCACTGCGACAGAAAGATGCCCATAAGTCTTCATCGCATGGATTACTGTCGTCATCCCAAGAGTCGTCATCAGACCAATCACTTTCCTCTTCATACTTTGGAGTCCAAGACTCCTGCATACCACTGTCCACAGACATATCTCCTTGGGAACAATCTTCCAACCCTTTATCAACACTGCCCACATCAGACTCCTCGGACTCCACGTGTTCTGACGGTATGCAGATCATGGACAGGATGAATGGGCTGGCACAGGATGGTAGAAGATCCCCCTCGTTTACCATGCCGTCCACTTTGGACATCTGATCACATTTACAATCCGCCATCTTTGCAACTTCCTGAACGGTCTCCATCTTTAAAACTCTTAACTCTTCAACAATCATCTCTTCGACTGGGTCGGTCAGACTTCCCCAGTGATACTTTATAGTGACTGTATTCATAGGCTGGTTAGTATTACATGCAGCCTTACAACGTGACTGATTCTTGTAGACGTACACAGTGGTCATTAACAATGGTAATATAAAATCCATGACACTCCAGCACAGCCACACCACTGCTCGCAGAGCCTTGATCATACAGACACGTGGCATCATCTTCCAATACAAGGCTCGTTTCTGCAGGAGGTTCTTGCCCAATGAAATAATGGACTGCGCTATTCTGGCAGCCATTGTGACTATGACCACGTCTGTGCCCAGGTCAGTGAGGACAACTGGCATCGGTGGCGGCTCTTTCATAACATCGAACTGGCAGGCAGTGCCTCTATGCCAACAGGTCAGAGGAGATGTCAAATTTCTCCAGTATGAGCAAAAGTTGAGGTATTCAAATCCCATTCTGTAAAAGACTAAGAAAAAAGGGCGAGTTAGACACTAAAGTTATGGCTGTAGGACAATCATTAAACATTTCACAGAAACCATAACTAGCCAGATGAAGCTTCTAAATATCACACTTGCAACTGCCATAAAGTTGTGTTTGGAGTAGCAATCCAGCATGAACGCTGAAGGGGGGGGGGGGTACTCTGGTCCCCATGCTAGCAGTCAGTGGGTATCCCAGCAGTCAGACCATAAGCCATCTAAAATGTATCTAAATAGGTCATAGGTGATGTGTTATCCACTGGAATACGCCTTTAAATATACCTTGTGCTCCCCGAATCTCTCATAGGGTGCTATGTAAGCTTGATCAGACCTAGCAGGTTTATAAAGAAATAACTCTGCTATACTATTAACCCCCATTTCCGCTACACTAGTATATTCCAGTTTGGCATAATCCGATATCAGGAAGTTTACTGCATGTGTTATATCCGCCACCTCCCTGACTATATTGCAAAACAGTCATCAGACAGGAATGTGCAGAGTTGCACAATGACCCTGACTACACTGGAGAGGCTTTAGTCAGAACTTACTAGTCATGTGGGGGACCGCAGTCCTGCAATGGTCACCAGACTTCTCATCTAGGTCTATTGTAGTGCAAGTCAAGGGGAGAAAGAATGGACTACACGTTCCCCGGGTCACATGACCGGCGCAAGCAATTTGAGTCAGTAAAACGCTGACTAGAACCACAGAACGCATGATCTGCCTCACCAGGAAATGCGAAAAGTGTCCGATCCATACTTCACCCAGACGCGGTTCAGAGGTTTTCCAACCGTTAAAAATGTTGATCTGTACAATTATATAGGATGGCCTTATAAGTTTCTATGGTTACAGACAGATGCTCTGTCACCATACACTACAGTCTACGCCTGAACACCGGTCATACATCAGTAACCGTAGAAACCTATGGGAACATTATACATTCGTTATATAAATGCACATATTAAGCCAATATATAACACCGCGTCAGATAACGACCAATAGACAGGATAATATCGTCACTTCCGGTCAGCCCCCGCTATTCTGGCGGAGTACTACAAGAATCAGCATGCCTTGGCGACCGGGGCTATAATAAGGACTTCTCGGCATACCTACCAGATGGCGACTTTAGTAGGGGTCAGCCCGTGACGACGGCGCTCCAGCAGAAGTTAGAGGCGGTCTCCTGGGCAGGGGGCTTCTGAATATTCCGATGAAACCCGAGGAAGGAAACAGCAGGCCGCACTTCAGCTCTTCTGACTTGTCTCTTGCTCAGAACACAGCACATTGGTGAGAAGCGGTGACTACGCTCTAGTAAACAGCTATCGGTACAGGCCATACCTGGTCATCGGGACGCTCGGTATCTTAACTAGTTTAACTGTGTCAGGGAGTGAAATGGCGACTGGGCTCCAGAGAAAGGCTTATATACTATCAGACGTAATTGTAAGGACCAATGAGCAGGAGAAGGCGTGGCCTCCATACCTCAGGAAAGTACGTGACGTTTCCCTTGTAGTTCAAGGAGCGGTGGAAAACACGTGTTACTATAGAGACGTAGAGGGGCGGGGCAAATAACGTCACATGATTATTATAGTAACAGTGACGTAATGAGAGTCCAACTAGAAATGTCGGGAAATTACTCACTGACATGTTGTATTTTCCACACGAAGTGTTTAGGAATATGTAAATGATGATGTCATGATGATGGGTATTCCGGGAGTAAACAGAGGACGTTTCTCTATTTACAATCATCATTCATACTGAATAGCTGCATACTAAAGTGTATATTATTATAATGTACAGCAATGAAAAGTATACGCCCCCTCGTGTGGGAAATGGACAGCACGTGTCAGCAAACTTTTTCACATGCCCTGTTTGTAGCCAACGGGGTCACCCATAACAGAAAGCCACGTTGACCCCATATACCCCCCATAACAGAGACAGCTTTACTGCCCCCATAACATAGACAGACACAGTATCCTCATAAAAGACAGCTGTAGTTCCCCCATAACATAGATACAGTATCTTCATAAAAGACAGCTGTAGTTCCCCCATAACATAGACAGATACAGTATCTTCATAAAAGACAGCTGTAGTTCCCCCATAACATAGACAGATACAGTATCTTCATAAAAAAGACAGCTATAGTGTCCCCATAACAGAGACGCAGTATCATCATTAAAAAGACAGCTATGGTGTCCCCATAACAGAGACAGATACCATAAAAGAGATCCACAGTACCCCCACAATAGAGACAAATACAGTGCAGCCCTTTGAAAGTAAAAGAAAATAGTGTCTCCATAAGGGTATGTTCACGCGCCCTATTTACGGACGTCATTCAGGCGTTTTACGCCTGGAATTACGCCCGAAAAAACGGCTCCAAAGCGTCTGCAAACATCTGCCCATTGAATTCAATTGGTCTTACGGTGTTCTGTGCAGACGGGCTTTTTTTTTACGCGTCGCTGTCAAAAGACGGCGCGTAAAAAGACGGCCGCCTCAAAGAAGTGCCTGTCACTTCTTTGGACATTTTTGGAGCCGTTTTTCATTGACTCCAATGAAAAACAGCTCCAATTACGTCCGTAATGGACGCAGCGAAAAACACGAGTACGAGCAATTACGTCTGAAATTCAGGGTCTGTTTTCGCCTGAAAACAGCTCCGGAATTTCAGACGTATTTTACGTTTGCGTGTGAACATACCCTTAGAGACAGTTAGGGTATGTTCACACGCAAACGTAAAGTACGTCTTAAATTACGGAGCTGTTTTCAGGCGAAAACAGCTCCTGAATTTCAGATGTTTTTGCAACTACTTGCGTTTTTCGCAGCGTCAAAATTACGGACTTAATTGGAGCTGTTTTTCATTGGAGTCAATGAAAAACGCCTCCAAAAACGTCCAAAGAAGTGACATGCACTTCTTTGACGCGGGCGCCTTTTAACGTGCTGTCTTTTGACTTTGACACGAAAAATGACACCTCGTCTGAACAGAACATGGTGAAACCCATTGCAAGTAATGAGCAGATGTTTGCCGATGTATCGGAGCCGTCTTTTCAGGCGTAATTCGAGGCGTAAAACTCCTCAATTACGTCTGAAAATAGGTCGTGTGTACATACCCTAAGGCTGGGTTCAAACGACCTATTTTCAGACGTAATGGAGGCGTTTTACGCCTCGAATTACGTCTGAAAAAACGGCTCCAATACGTCGGCAAACATCTGCCCATTCATTTCAATGGGTTTGCCGATGTACTGTGCCGACGACGTGTCATTTACACGTCGCTGTCAAAAGACGACGCGTAAAATAACAGCCTCGTCAAAGAAGTGCAGGACACTTCTTGGGACGTAATTGGAGCCGTTTTTCATTGACTCCAATGAAGAACAGCTCCAAATTACGTCCGTAATGGACGCCTCGCAAAACGCGAGTACGAGCAATTACGTCTGAAATGCAGGAGCTGTTTTCTCCTGAAAACAGCTCCGTAATTTCAGACGTAAATGCAGTTATCGTGTGCACATACCCTAACACTCCATATGGAGATGTGGACTTGGCCTCTAGACCCATCAGAGTAGTCCCTGTTGGTAACCACCGATGTGGACAGGCGAGATACAATGACTGCAGACAGATGCAATGTCGGAACGAAAGCGTACTGTAGATCAGGGCAGGCGGCATGCATTTGAAAGATCCAAAAATATACCTGATGCGCAAATAATATCGAATAGACAAAAAAATACCAAATATAAATCTTTATTATCCCATAAGGGAAACATTACCCACAAAATACAAACGTTTAAAACACAAAAAGTTAAAAACACCCCGGATAGGAATGTCCACCATATCCCATAGTAATAGCCATACAGTGTAGCAGTATTGTAAAGATGTGATATTCTAATAAAGTTTCGCCTGAAGATCAGATATCTAGAATGATCAACTAGGTATGGCATATATAATTCAAATAACCCATATATGGGAATGCAAGGTCAAATCTGTGTCTAAAATAGGCTATTTATTTAACTGGGGTGGACATGATGAAAAGGACCTAATCCGAGGACCACCTCGACGCGCGTTTCGCTTCCTTCGTCAGGAGGTGAGGTATGCTAGATGTTTCCCCCCTTAAGTACACCTCAAATGAGGTGATGTTAATCGGCGCACGGACGATCACGCCCATCTCCATGCGCTAGACCATCCGCGTCATGGCCGGAAGTTGTACCTGGAAACCAGGACTCGTTCTCAGACCTAAAGACAACTTCCGGTCTGACGCATAGGAGACCACGTGACCCGCATGCGCACCCATCACGTACCCAGTAGTGAAACAAGAAGCATACTATTGATAGGGGAAAAGTGTCGTTTATATTATCGGTCCATAAAAAGCCAAAACTTATATACGTCAATATAAAATTACTGTGTATATCACTATATGCCCAAATCAGTATTTATAAGATACCATTAGTACGTTCTAGAATCTAGATAAATAAATACATATCTGATCCATGACTGTACACATATTTCAATGCTACCCCTATCTTAGAAGTCTATATACATACCAAAAAACTATAAAATACTATATCACCAACTATTCCAAATATAAATATAATTAAAGGGGTTTTCCAATACTATTTTTTATTTCTTAAATCAATGCAATGTTCCTCTATTAAGATATTAGTGCACTCTGTCTAGCTTTTTCTTGATAATAAATGGTTTTAGTAACATTACTCCCTATTGTTTACCTGGAGAGGTTTGTTTTGCTCAGTAAGTTCATTCCTCTTCTCTTCCTGTGTTTCTCCTCCCTGCATGCACTGCTCTAGTCCCAGCATGCAATGTGCATGCAGCAGTGCACTTGCTCCGCCTACTACACCCAGCTCTACTAACTTCTGCAATCCCAGTCTTCATTTTGGTGCTCTCATTCTATTACTGCTAGCACAAGCTGAAATCACTGGATATCTGCGTTTTTAAACAACACTGACCCTATATGATGATACGTAAAGTTTGGTCTTTATAATTATAAGTTTTCTAAATGTATATTAACTGTTTATACAGTCTTAGTTTTAAATACTGTATTTTATATATATATATAAAATAAAAAAAATTGAATTCTAACATGTGAATTGGGATAAAAGGAGCAATACCTGTGGATCGCCGCTGCATCCTGTGTCGGAGATTCACAGTGAGCAAGAAAAAACTAAAGGGAAGCAGCGCTCCTAACTAGCCATCGATGAAAAATAATTCCCCTTCATGTAACTCTGCTACCTGTCAACTGAAAAGTCATCCACCACAGGGAAAAATGTTAGTCCATCATGTCTGATTCCCAGGTGTTTCTTTGCGGTACTCCTCTGTGTGGAAACATTTTTCACTCTGGCAGCTGATTTTTCCATTGACAGGTAGCAGAGTTACACAACAGGAAAACAAATTCCCCATCATGTAACTCTGCTACCTGTGAACTGAAAAGTCATCGGCTGTTTGAAGGGGGTGCACCGCTCGTATAAGCGCTGCTTCCCCTTACTTCATCACACTGTGAATCGCTAACTAGTTCGTATAGAAGCGAAGTATTGCCTAATTATTTTTTTTGGGCTTCCAGTTCAGTTCTGAAGTGGCTTTGAGGGGCCTATATATTAGAAACCCCTATGAAACACGACATTTTAGAAACTAGACCCCTCAAAGTATTCACAACAGCATTTAGAAAGTTTATGCACAAAATGTTTTACCAGAGAAACGCAACTCAATACTTATTGTCCAGATTCTGCAGTAGAAATATCCCACATGTGGCCCTCGGGCGGTAATGGACTGAAGCACCGGCCTCAGAAGCAAAGGAGCACCCAGAGGATTTTGAGGCCGCCTTTTTATTAGGCACCATGTCCGGTTTGAATAGGTCTTGTGGTACCAAAATAGTGGAAACCCCCAAAAGGTGATCCCATTTTGGAAACTAGACCACTTGAGGAATACATTGTAGTTTTCTTGGGGTGCATGCAGCTTTTTGATCAGTTTTTATTCTATTTTTAAGTGGCGCGGTGACTAATAAACAGCAATTCTATTGTTTTTTAATTCTATTTTTGTTACAGCGTTCACCGTGCGCTATAAATGACATATTCACTTTATTCTATGGGGCGATACGATTAGGGCTCATTTACACGAGCGTATTATACGTTTTTGCAACGCGCGTCGCAGGGACCTATGTTACTCTATGGGGCCGTGCAGACAGGTACGTGATTTTCACGCAGCGTATGTCCGCTGCGTGAAACGCACGACGTCCTATATTTGTGCGCTGTTCGCGCATCACGCACCCATTGAAGTCAATGGGTGTGTGAAAACCACGCATGTCGCACGGAAGCAATTCCGTGGGACGCGCGTGATTCACGCAACAGCACTGTAAAGGATGAATGAAAACAGAAAAGCACCACGTTCTTTTCTGTTTACAAACATCCAAACGGAGTGTCATAATGATGGCGGCTGCGCGAAAAGCACGCAGCCGCGCATCATAAAGGGCTGACACACGGAGCTGTTAAGTGCTTTTTGCGCACGCAAAACGCCGCGCTTTTTGCTTGCACAAAACGCACACGCTCGTGTAAACTCGGCCTTACGGTGACACCAGATGTTTATAGTTTTTTTATGTCTTATGGCGTTTGCACAATAAAATACGTTTTGTAAAAAATCATTCACTTTTTGTTACCTTATTCTAAGAGCCAGAACTTTATAATTTTTCCATTAATAAAGCCGTGCGAGGACTTATTTTTTGCGTAACGAACTGTAGTTTCCATCAGTACCATTTTTCGGTAAATGCAACTTTTTGATCTATTTTTAATACATTTTTTGGGAGGTGAAGTGACCAAACAATTGTGATTGTGGTACGGTTTATTATTATTTTCTTTTACGGCGTTCACCGCGCGGGATAAATAACGAAATAATTTTGTAGTTCAGGCCGTTACGGACGCGGCGATACCAATTATGTATCGTTTATTTATATATTTTTATTAATAAAAAAGGACTGATAAGGGAAAAAAAGGGGGATTTTTTTAACTTTTAATTTCTTATTTTTACACATCTTTTTTAACTTTTTTTTTTACTTTATTACTTTGTCCCACTAGGGGACTTGAGGGCAGGAGGCCCTGATCGCTATTCTAATACACTGCACTACATCCGTAGTGCAGTGTATTAGAACTGTCAGCTATTCACTGACAGCAAGCATAGTGGGTCCTGACTTTGTCAGGACCCACTAGGCTTCCGTCGATGGCATAGCCGGACGCCTTTGTTTGGTGTCCGGTTGCCATAGTAACCATCGCCGGCCGCTATCGTGTAGCAGGCCGGCGATGGTAACTTAACCCCTAAAAACCCGCGATCTCTATAGAACGCGGCTTTTAAGGGGTTAGACAGCGGGGACACAGCGATCGGTCCCCGCTGTAGGAGCTGCGGCAGCTGCTGTACGAGACAGCAGCTGTCACAGCTCCTGCACCTGTCGGGAAGACGGCCGAAACGGCCGTTATTCCTGCAACTTCGTATACACACCGCTACACACCTTCAACCTTGCGCATGCGCAGTGTAATATACACGGCCGCTGAAGACGCAGCCACATAATTTCACAGAGCATGCGCGGTGGAGTGTGTTCACCACGCATGCTCTAATTCAATAAAGAAGCACGTGGTACGGTTACGTCATTTTTGACGTAACCGTACAGTGTGTAAGCCGGAAACCGGAAGCAAGGCAGAAGACCAAATGGACGGGTCTGCACAGGAAGTGCAGATTTTGCATTGCTAAGGGGACGGCGACGGAGGAGGATATACGACGCTACAGCCATCTGATGAAACGTAAGTACATTGGAAAGTTATATCTTTTTCATTGTTTTATTTAAATAAATGTAATTTTTTAGTTCCGGAATACCCCTTTAATTAATATGGTAATAGTTATACCACTTCTCGACTTAAGTTTAAAAATATATAACCCCCGAAAAAAAGGCGGCATGCATTTGTCATGGTGAGGCAGGTGGCAAGCAGTTGAGGTCAAGTTCATGCAGAGTTGGTAACAGATAATCCGAATCGCACTGTTTATTGGGGGCACTCTGCTGGCACTGTTTATTGGGGGCACTCTTCTGGCACTGTTTATTGGGGGCACTCTGCTGGCACTGTTTATTGGGGGCACTCTGCTGGCACTGTTTATTGGGGGCACTCTGCTGGCACTGTTTATTGGGGGCACTCTGCTGGCACTGTTTATTGGGGGCACTCTGCTGGCACTGTTTATTGGGGGCACTCTGCTGGCACTGTTTATTGGGGGCACTCTGCTGGCACTGTTTATTGGGGGCACTCTGCTGGCACTCTTTATATAGAGCACCGTGTGATCCCAGCCTAATGTGTTTTTTTTACATTACATTTTTGTTCCCATTGTGGTATAAAGAAAACTTAAAGGGTAACTAAATGTTCAACAAACTTCTGACATGTCCTAGTGACATGTCAGAAGTTTTGATTGGTCGGGATCCGAGTGCTGAGACCACCACCAATCGCTAAAACGAAGCGGCAGAAGCGCCCGTGTGAGCGCTGGGTTGCTTTGTTTCTGTTTGGCTTTTTCCGGAAAGCCGATGTAGCGGGTACGGGCGATGTAGCGGGTACGGGCGATGTAGCGGGTACATCGATTTCTGGAAGCCGAACAGAAACTAAGCAGCTCAGCGCTCACACGGGCGCTTCTGCCGCTTCGTTTTAGCGATTGGTGGTGGTCTCAGTGCTCGGACCCCCACCAATCAAAACTGTTGAACGTTTAGTTACCCTTTAAAGAATGGAGTTGAAATTCATTCACTGACATGTAACATGTGGTTGATTTTATAGATTTCATGTATCTGTACATGAAGTACTTTGAATGGAAAGTATAAAAAGTTCAACTGTGAAAAACAAAAACATAGAAAAAAAAAAAGACAGCTGATGATGGATTCGATCTTGCTCTATTTTGGTGCTTTTTCGGTCTATTGCATGGTCTTCCCCAGTGTCAGGAGAATGTTCTCCGTCTCAATGACTGCTTATTTGCCTCTTTTGAACAATTGTTACAGAGTGTTTGCATCATTTGGCAGTGTTGCCTTGTAATGAAATGACTTGCATTGTCTAGGTGAGGCTCCCTCGTGTACTCAGCCATCTATTCCCCCACAGATATGTATTCCCAGCTAAATAGTCTAATGCAATTACTCAGTCATGATGAATAATTTATTAGAAACTAAGAAAAAAAATATGTGTGTGTATGTGTTTCGTTTTGTGCACATGTTTAGATACCCCTTGTCAAATGACATGTTCTGAAATTAAGGGCCTGCTATTGTTCCGATCAAGAACAACGGAACCCTGTCATAACGGTTGAGATCAATGGTGAGGGAAACGGAAGCTAAGGTTTCAGTTTGCCTTTCCGTCGAGGGGTTAACCAGACGGAAACCTCAGAACCCCTCAACGGAAGGGCAACGCTGATGTGAACACAGCCTCAGTAACACAAACTCTGCAGGAGACAAACTGAAAGGGGTTTTCTGGTTTAAAAAAAAATAAAATAATCAAATACACTATTGGAGAATTGTAAGTTATTAGAGTGAGGTCTCTCGTTTAGGAACCCTATTATTGGCCAGAGCAGAGAATGACTATAAAGAGCGTCTTTCTCTCTGGAGGACCCAGCATGTCTGTGTATTACATGGACTGCCCATTGATGTTAATTGGAAATGTGTAATGCTTTGTTTCTCCTGTTGTGGCACTGCAGAGTAATTGAACACTTGCTACTGGGTTCTTCCACAAATTGCAGTTCATCACTAGGGGATCTAGCAGCGGGACAAACTGTAAACAGCTTATCATTGGGTGACAGTTCTATCAGAAAGGGACTTTCAAAAGCGTAAATCCCCTTTAAATGTGAAATGTTAATGCATCGTTACTGTTTATTTGCTGAATTTATCATAGTGGGGAAAAGAAAGAATGGATCATTCCTTCAATTAGTTTGACTGAACTAACAATATCTGCGCAGGACTGTGGGTAATGTCAGATTATACAGTACTCCCCTGACAGGGTCCTCATTATTTCAATATTAACACTATATTTGGGAATTGCTAATAATGCAATGCAATGGGATACAATACAATATGTATATGGACAGCACACATGTACAAGTTGGATTTTAAAAGGAATGTGTCGCTAAAAATTATTATTTTTTTTTTCTACATAATTAGACATTGTTCTAATTTTTTTTAATTTTTTTCACAAGTCAGGAAATATTATAAATTAGATTCTAATTTATAACATTTCCCTGTGCTGGTCACTAGAGGGAGCAATTCCCAAAATTGCAGCATTGGCATGTGGTAAAGCAACCACATTGCTTTATGCTGCAAAATTTGAGAAGACACACTCGCTCTAGCGGCCTCAAACAATCCCCCTCCTTTATCCTGGCTAGTGCCAGGAGAAAGGACGGGATTGAATGTTCAAACCTCCTACACTGTGTGCCGCCATTTTTTGAGCTAACACACAGTGTAGTAGGCTTACATACAGTGGTTATAACACAAAACATACACAAACATGACTTACCCGCTCCTGCCGCCGCCTCTCCCTCCGGTCCGTCTGCTCCCTCCGCTTGCTTCTGAACACATGCCCGGAAGCCGCGACCGGAAGTAGTCATCTTACTGTCCGGCCGCGGCTTACGATCCACAAGACAATGGCGCTGGATGTCGCTCGGCCGAAGACCTTCCATTTGGACTGTGTGGGAGCGGCGCATGCGCCGCTCCCACACAGACCGCGTACGCTATAGTGAATGGAACAGCTCCCGTTCGCATTCTCTTTGGGGATGTATGTGCCGTATTCCATCTCTGTATGTGTCGTTAATCGACACATACAGAGATGAAAAAAAAATGGCAGCCCCCATAGAGAAGTAAAAGAATGAAAAACGTAAAAAGTAAAACACAACAACACAAATAAATAAAATGTATTTAAATGTCAAACTAAAACCAATATTATATAAAAAAAAAAAAATTCGGGACACATTGCCTTTAATACTTCCAATCCCGTTTTTCTCTGTGAGATAAATAGTTCCATGGGTATCTGGTATCCACTTATCTCATGCTCCCATTGAAAAACATGTCAGTTTGGGAAGACAGCTGTAAGGTGAAAAATCAGTTAGCCAACAGCTATGTATATTATGCTACACTTGTCAACCCTCCTGGATTGTCTGGGAGTCTCCTAAAAAAAAAAAAAAGGGAGTCCTCCCTGACCCCAGAATGGCAGGCAGGTCGTCGGCAAAGTCATGAGTTCATTTATTTACAGTGGTTAGTCACTGACCGATCCACCAAACATAACACTTCCCCAGTGCTGATCTCTGTTGGGCGCTGGAATAAGGTAAGGCCTCATGCACACCACCGTAGTCATGTGCACGGCCTGTGATTACGGCATGGACGGCCCCACAGTGACATCCGCGGGCCGTCCGCAATTCTTGGACCGTGCACACATTGATTTCAATGAGCCACGGTCTTGTGCATAGGCCCATAGAAATGAATGGGTCCGCAATTCATCCGCATTTTTGTTGATGAAATGCGGACGCAAAAACACATTCGTGTGCATGAGGCCTAAGGGTTATTATGTGTTTCTTTTTTTATATTTGTACAGCATTGGTTAAGGGGGCACTGTTTTAGGTGCCACTTCATGCCTGGCACTGGTTTATGGGCAACCCTGTCTTTTGCTAATGGGTTTGTGATGTCAAGAGGGAGATATAAGGAATCGGCAAGATAGGCTAAGTTTAGCTAAAAGTTTTATGTCAATATTCACAAAATAGATTGGCTTATATTTGCCAATATTTAGGACATCCATGTTAGGTCGGGTATCAACAATTTGGTCTAAACCCGATTTTATAACACTAAACATGTTGGTCAAGTTGGAGGCCAGGATCTCCAGGAACTTCTTATAATACAGGGCCAGAAAGCCAATTGGCCCAAGTGGTTTTAGAGATCTTAAGTGTTTTGATAGCTTGGTTGGCTTTAAATGGAGGAATATCCATTTCTATGAGGGCATTTTGGTGCTCCCTAACTCCAGGGAGAGAGGCCCTAGTAGAGTTGCCAGGTCAGAAGGGAATGTGTTAGTACAAAGGACTGCAAGGTAAGACTGAAAAAGATCCACTATGTGTTTAGGGTTAGCAGGAAACCGCGCCGCAAAACTCGTCAAAAACGGCCCTAAAATGCCTCCCATTGATTTCAATGGGAGGCGGAGGCGTCTTTTTCCCGCGAGCGGTAAAACAGTCTCGCGGGAGAAAGAAGCGACATGCCCTATCTTCGGGCGTTTACGCCTCTGACCTCCCATTGACTTCAATGGGAGGCAGAGAAAGAGTATTTTGCGGCGTTTTATGCCTGTGGCGCTCAATGGCCGTGGGCGAAAAACGCAGCGAAAATCGGCGTGCAGGGAGCGGAAAATCTGCCTCAAACTTCCAAACGGAATTTTGAGGAAGAAATTCCACCTGCAAAAATACTCAGTGTGAACATAGCCTTATAGTGCCAACATGATTGGTGCTGATCTAAGGTGGTTGGCATTAAGCTGCCGTGCTAACAACGAACCAGGTTTATTATCTAGGGCATAGAATCTCTGTTTGGACCACCTAAGGTTTTGTTCTACCTGATTTGTTAGCAAGAGATCAAGTTCAGTCTGAGCGGACTTAACCACCAATTTATCTATTTCTGTCAGGTCCCCTTTCCAGATTTCCTCTAGTTTAGTAGTTAACTGCTGGATTTTTCTGAGACGTCGTTTCTTGCGATTAGAGGTGATGCAATTAGTACCCCATGTAACGTTGTTTTGTGCGCTTCCCAGAGAGTGACCGGAGAGGAAACCGAGGAGATATTTAAAGAGGCTCTGTCATCAGATTTTGCCACCCCTATCTCCTATTGCAGCAGATCGGCGCTGCAATGTAGATAAGAGTAACGTTTTTTTTTTATTTTTTTAAAACGAGCATTTTTGGCCAAGTTATGACCATTTTTATATTTATGCAAATGAGGCTTTCTAAAGTACAACTGGGCGTGTTTAAAGTTAAAGTACAACTGGGCGTGTATTATGTGCGTACATCGGGGCGTTTTTACTTCTTTTACTAGCTGGGCGTTGTGAATGGGAGTATATGATGCTGACGAATCAGCATCATCCACTTCTCTTCGTTACCACCCAGCTTCTGGCAGTGCACAGACACACAGCGTGTTCTCCAGAGATCACGCTGTGACGTCACTCACTTCCTGCCCCAGGTCCTGCATCGTGTCGGCCACATCGGCACCAGAGGCTACAGTTGATTCTGCAGCAGCATCGGCGTTTGTAGGTAAGTAGCTACATCGACTTACCTGCAAACGCTGATGCTGCTGCAGAATCAACTGTAGCCTCTGGTGCCGATGTGTCCTCGCTCGTCCGACACGATGCAGGACCTGGGGCAGGAAGTGACGTCACAGCGTGATCTCTCGAGAACACGCTGTGTGTCTGTGCACTGCCAGAAGCTGGGTGTTAACGAAGAGAAGTGGATGATGCTGATTCGTCAGCATCATACACTTCTATTCACAACGCCCAGCTAGTAAAAGAAGTAAACACACCCAGATGTAAACACATAATACACGCCCAGTTATACTTTAAAGAGGCTCTGTCACCAGATTTTGCAGCCCCTATCTGCTATTGCAGCAGATCGGCGCTGCAATGTAGATTACAGTAACGTTTTTATTTTTAAAAAACGAGCATTTTTGGCCAAGTTATGACCGTTTTTGTATTTATGCAAATGAGGCTTGCAAAAGTACAACTGGGCGTGTTTAAAAGTAAAAGTCCAAGTGGGCGTGTATTATGTGCGTACATCGGGGCGTTTTTACTACTTTTAGTAGCTGGGCGTTGTGTATAGAAGTATCATCCACTTCTCTTCAGAACGCCCAGCTTCTGGCAGTGCAGACAGCGTGTTCTCGAGAGATCACGCTGTGACGTCACTCACAGGTCCTGCATCGTGTCAGACGAGCGAGGACACATCGGCACCAGAGGCTACAGTTGATTCTGCAGCAGCATCAGCGTTTGCAGGTAAGTAGCTACATCGACTTACCTGCAAATGCCGATGCTGCTGCAGAATCAAATGTAGCCTCTGGTGCCGATGTGTCCTCGCTCGTCCGACACGATGCAGGACCTGTGAGTGACGACACAGCGTTATCTGCCAGAAGCTGGGCGTTCTGAAGAGAAGTGGATGATACTTCTCGTCAGAACGCCCAGCTAGTAAAAGTAGTAAACACGCCCCGATGTACGCACATAATACACGCCCACTTGGACTTTTACTTTTAAACACGCCCAGTTGTACTTTTGCAAGCCTCATTTGCATAAATACAAAAATGGTCATTACTTGGCCAAAAATGCTCGTTTTTTTAAAATAAAAACGTTACTGTAATCTACATTGCAGCGCCGATCTGCTGCAATAGGAGATAGGGGTTGCAAAATCTGGTGACAGAGCCTCTTTAACTTTATCCCCTTAATTACCAGCCTATTTTGGACCTTAATGACCAAGCTATTTTTTACGTTTTTTAATCGTCGCATTCCAAGAGCTATAACCTTTTTATTTTTGCGTCGACATAGCTGTATAAGGTCTTGTTTTTTGCGGGACAAGTTGTATTTTTTAATAGCACCATTTTTAGGTACATATTATTTATTGATTAACTTTTATTAACTTTTTTTTGGGGGGGAATAGAAAAAAATCTGAAATTTCGCCACTCTTTTTTGCGTCCTAAATCTACGCCGTTTACCGTGTGGTATAAATAACACAATAACTTTATTCAGCGGGTTGTTACGATTGCAACGATACCAAATTTGTATAGTTTTTGTATGTTTTACTACTTTTATACAGTAAAAACGCTTTTTTTTCAAAATTATTTGTTTTTGTGTCTCCATATTTGAAGAGCCGTAAAGTTTTTATTTTTTCGCCGATGCCGTTGTATGAGGGCTTTTTTTTTGCGGGACGACTTGTAGTTTTTATCGGTACCATTTTGGAGTAGATGCGACTTTTTGATCACTTTTTATCACATTTTTTTAAAGTCAGTATTCACAGAAAACAGCAATTTTTCCATAGTTTTTTATTACATTTTTTATGCCGTTCACCGTGCGGGTTAAATAATGTAATAGATTTATAGTCGGGGTCGTTACGGACGCGGCGATACCAAATATGTGTAACTTTTTAACTTTATTTTGTTTTTTTAATAGTAAAGCATTTTGTAAGGGGAAAAGCTGTGTTTTTCATTTTTTTTCAAATTTTTTTTGAATTAACTTTATTAAGCTTTTTTGTCACTTTTTTACTAGTCCCATTAGGGGACTATAATATGCAATTCTGCGATCGCATTTATAATACACTGCAATACTTTTGTATTGCAGTGTATTACTGCCTGTCCGTTTAACACGGACAGGCATCTGCTAGGTCATGCCTGCGGCATGATCTAGCAGGCATTCACTCCAGGCAGACCTGGGGGCCTTTATTAGACCCCCGGCTGCCATTAGAGACACAGACACTCGGCGATCGTATCGCCGGGTGTCGGTGGGAGAGAGAGGGAGCTCCCTGCCTCTCTCCAAAACCACTCAGATGCGGTGCTCGCTATTGAGCACCGCATCTGAGGGGTTAAACGTGTGAGATCGATACTAATATCGATCTCACACGGCAGAGCAGGGACGCTCCCAGCCCTCAGCTGCCTCTAGCAGCTGAGAGCAGGGAGATTTGACAGCTCCCTGCTCTGTAAACTTATTCCGATGCCGCGACGTAAAAAGTCTATGGCATCGGAATAAGGCCCGTTAGTGACCGACGTAGAAACACGATGGGCCGGTCACTAACGGGTTAAACACGCCCAGTTGTACTTTAGAAAGCCTCATTTGCATAAATATAAAAATGGTCATAACTTGGCCAAAAATGCTCGTTTTTAAAAAAAACTCCTCTTATCTACATTGCAGCGCCGATCTGCTGCAATAGCAGATAGGGGTTGCAAAATCTAGTGACAGAGCCTCTTTAAGTCAAAATAGGATTGTGGGGCAGTCTGAATTTGAGTGAACGAATCTGAAGTAGTAAGCAGAGAATGATTTAGGCGCCAGGAGTAGGTCGTTTAGGTCAGTATTAGAGAGAGAGACAGGTGAGAACCACTGGACTATGATCCAACAATAGGGTAGAGGCAGAGGACGAAAGGGTAGGGATGGAAAGATATAATCTATCCTACAGAAAGAATTATGGGGTGAGAGTAAAATGAGAAATCTCTGAAAAATTGGTTTAATTCCCACCAGGTGTCAACCAGGTCATAGTCCAGTGTAGGAGATCTAAAAGCAGAGGACAGGGAAGGGTGAGGGCTGAGGGGAGTCTAATGGGGGAGGGGAGACTTATCTGCATATGTTGTTTAACTACTAAGCCATTTGGGCCTACCCCCCCCCCTTTTCGTTTTTCTCTTCTTCCCTTCTCCCCTTTTTTCTGTGCCCTTTGTACCTCTGCCTTCCTTTTCTCTCTTGGCCTCTTCTTTCTATTGTATTGTTGGTTGGTGATAACTCTGGTAGTCACCGTTTGCTTTATATGGGGTTCTGCTTATTGTAATTAGTTCTGATCACATTTTCTATTGTACTGTTGATTGTTCGTTAAAAATATTGAAAAATATTGACAAAGAAAAAAATTTCAGCATCAGCTTGTAGACGGTTTCCAAGGTAAATTTTTGTACATTACACAAAGTAAAAATAAATTTAAAAAGTAACTAGAACCAGCAAAAATGAGGAATTAAGATTTATTACTTTAACCCCTGTGATAAGCTCCTTCTATGTTATTATAAGCAAATGCAATGGTCACAAGATTATATTTTGAAAAAATTTCATTTATGCCACAGGAAAAAAAAAAAAAGACGATTAGTAATTGCCCAGAATAGCATGTACAGTGGAGGAAATAAGTATTTGATCCCTTGCTGATTTTGTAAGTTTGCCCACTGTCAAAGTCATGAACAGTCTAGAATTTTTAGGCTAGGTTAATTTTACCAGTGAGAGATAGATTATATATAAAAAAAAAAAAAAAAAGAAAATCACATAGTCAAAATTATATATATTTATTTGCATTGTGCACAGAAAAATAAGCATTTGATCCCCTACCAACCATTAAGAGTTCAGCCTCCTCCAGACCAGTTACACGCTCCAAATCAACTTGGTGCCTGCATTAAAGACACCTGTCTTAAATGGTCACCTGTATAAAATACTCCTGTCCACAGACTCAATTAATCAGTCTGACTGTAACCTCTACAACATGGGCAAGACCAAAGAGCTTTCTAAGGATGTCAGGGACAAGATCATAGACCTGCACAAGGCTGGAATGGGCTACAAAACCATAAGTAAGACGCTGGGTGAGAAAGAGACAACTGTTGGTTCAATAGTAAGAAAATGGAAGACATACAAAATGACTGTCAATCGACATCGATCTGGGGCTCCATGCAAAATCTCACCTCGTGGGGTATCCTTGATCCTGAGGAAGGTGAGAGCTCAGCCGAAAACTATACGGGGGGAACTTGTTAATGATCTCAAGGCAGCTGGGACCACAGTCACCAAGAAAACCATTGGTAACACATTACGCCGTAATGGATTAAAATCCTGCAGTGCCTGCAAGGTCCCCCTGCTCAAGAAGGCACATGTACAGGCCCGTCTGAAGTTTGCAAATGAACATCTGGATGATTCTGAGAGTGATTGGGAGAAGGTGCTGTGGTCAGATGAGACTAAAATTGAGCTCTTTGGCATTAACTCAACTCGCCGTTTTTGGAGGAAGAGAAATGCTGCCTATGACCCAAAGAACACCGTCCCCACTGTCAAGCATGGAGGTGGAAACATTATGTTTTGGAGGTGTTTCTCTGCTAAGGGCACAAGACTACTTCACCGCATCAATGGGAAAATGGATGGAGCCATGTACCATCATATCCTGAGTGACAACCTCCTTCCCTCCACCAGGACATTACAAATGGCTCGTGGCTGGGTCTTCCAGCACGACAATTACCCAAAACATACAGCCAAGGCAACAAAGGAGTGGCTCAAAAAGAAGCACATTAAGGTCATGGAGTGGCCTAGCCAGTCTCCAGACCTTAATCCCATCGAAAATTTATGGAGGGATCTGAAGATCTGAGTTGTCAAGCGACAGCCTCGAAATCTTAATGATTTACAGATGATCTGCAAAGAGGAGTGGGCCAAAATTCCATCTAACATGTGTGCAAACCTCATCATCAACTACTAAAAATGTCTGACTGCTGTGCTTGCCAACAAGGGTTTTGCCACCAAGTATTAAGTCTTGTTTGCCAAAGGGATCAAATACTTATTTCTCTGTGCACAACGCAAATAAATATATATAATTTTGACAATGTTATTTTTTTTATTTTTTTAATATAATCTATCTCTCACTGGTAAAATTAACCTAGCCTAAAAATTCTAGACTGTTCATGTCTTTGACAGTGGGCAAACTTACAAAATCAGCAAGGGATCAAATACTTATTTCCTTCACTGTAAATATTCATGGATGCATTACCGAGTAAGATCAGTGAAACACCGTACCCAAAAAAATACATCCTAACCTCATCAGATGTGCCTCCAGCTATGTTACGTGTGTAGGGGGAACAGGAATAGTAGGTTATGAATTAGTCCTAGATATTTTTGGGTTCTATGTCAATATGATGGTCAAATATGGTGATGTGAATGGACATTGAGTATTTCATGATACAATCTATGTAGGTCCATGACGAGTACGTCAGCACTATATAAATGATAGCTAATACAAGTAAATTAAAACTAAGAGGCCTTTACTCATTTTTTTTAAATACTTTTCTAAAAACTGCTTCACAAACATCACATAATTCACACAGACAGCAGAGATTTTTGGTGCAGTTTATTTGCTATAATTGATTTCAATGGGAGGAAATGTCCTTAAAAACTTCCACCCACAGAGCATTAAAAGAATCAGGATCAGAATGCCAAGGAACACCGTCATGTCATTCTAACAACTCATCAATAATTCTGACCCATTGTCAGTTGCTCAGTCCATACATGCAATCCAATAGACAGTAAAAAGCTGCTTTTAAGGAGGCAGAGGGCCCCCCTACCTACTGGGCACCTGTGCAGCTCAACAGGTTGCACCAATGATATGTCCGCCCCTGCTTCTCTGGTCCCCCACTGGTCTCTGTACGCCATCCTTCAGTGATGAAACTGCAACCAATGACATGATTGCAGCGGTCACATGTGATGACGTGTTATCGCTGGAGGCCGGGTGTACAGAGACAGGCGGGGGATCAATGAAGCGTTGCCATGAAAGCACCAAAAGTAGTGAGTATAGTGTTTTTTTTAAGACCCTCGCCTCTTTTCTGCAGATTGAGAGGCTCAGACTCTGGTGGGCACAGCCCTTCCATGTGTTACTACAATATGCAGAATAATATATGTGGTATATGCAATGCAATCTTGCATGTAATAAATATTAAAATGCAGGATACTCACAGGAAAGTTACCTCCAATAGGTGGCACTAGAGAGATGTTTTTTCCTTCTTCTAGTTCAGAGTTAAAGGCTATGTACACCTTTGAAAACTATTTTTTTTGTTTTTTAATAAAACAGTGCATCAGTGTAATTGGTGCAACTTCTTAATTACATTTTTTGTAAAAATGATTTCTACTTTTTGAGCTATAGCTGCTTTGTATCCTGTATACAGAGCAGCTGTATCTAGCGCTGAAACCTGTATCCGTTAGGTTAGGTCAGCAGGACTGATAGGTTCAGTGTCAGTGGGTCCTGAGTGTCTCTGACACGCAGAATCGAGCTGTTATCAATCTCATCTAAGTTCATAACTTAGATGTGATCAATAGAGGATACAAAGCAGCTGTGTCTGAAAAAGTAAAAATAATTTTTAATAAAATGTAATTACAAAGTTGCACCAAACACACTGATACTGTTTTATTGAAAAAAAAAATAAGTTTTCAATGGTGTACATAGCCTTTAATTTGTATACTACATCCTAGGCACGAGCATGTCCGTTTTGCATCTGCAAAAAAATGGACCGTATTTAGCGTATTTTAGTTGCGTGTACCATCAGTGTTTGTTCCATGTGGCATCAGTTTTTAAACCCTTCCCGCTATTGGGTGTGATTGTACGTCCTGATTCACAGTGCATTCCCGCAATAGGGCGTACAGTCACGCCCTGTAGATGAAGAAGGCACAGGAGCTGTGCGCGCTTCATCTTTAGCGGGTGTCTGCTGTAATACACAACTGACATCCCGCTGCAACGGCGGCAATGGCAGTTACCGCCAATTGACGCAGTTTAACCCCTTCAATGCGGCGGTCAATGGCGTCCACTGCATTGAAGTGGTTGACAGAGGGAGGGGGCACTTAATAGGCTTAATTTCAGATGAAGGATGACGGTTACAATACACTGCACTACATAAGTACATACATAAGGAGTGCAGTGTATTGTAAAGGGCATCAGAAGATCAGATCTTTAAGTCCCCAGGTAAGCGTAAAAAAAAAAAGTTCCAAAAATGTTAAAGAAAAATAAATAAGAAGTTTGACCTAATAAAAACAATATTCACCCTGTTTCCCTGATCAAGTCCTTTATAAATGAAGAAAAATGAAAACATGAAAAAAAAATATATATAATACGTATCGCCGTGTTCGGAACGGACTGAACTATAAAAATATCACATTATGTTTACTGCACGGTGAGCACTAAGAAATAAAAAATAAAACCGTGCTAGAATTGCAGTTTTTTGGTTTCCTCATCTCCCAAAAAAACGGAATAGTGATTAAAAAAAAACAAAAACGCATGTACCCCAAAGTGGAACCAATAAAAATTACAACTCGTTCCACAAAAAAACGCGCCCTCACACAGCTCCGTCAACTGAAAAATTACACGTTATGACTCTCAAAACGCAATGATGCAAAATAATGCTAAATGACGGCCCAGACTAATTTTTTAGTTCCAGTAGTTTTTCACTAAATACCCCACATTGTCATTTGCTGGACCCTACATGTGGACCCCGGAAATGAAGCGGAGATGAGGAAACTTTAGGGCCTTGTGCGGCTTATAGGGGTAGTGAAGAAGTCAAATATAAGGCAATACTGGAGCGCAGATATTTTGTATAATACCCAATAAACCCGGCCTGTGTATAAAGGACTGGTTCCAAGCGTACCACACCAATCCATGGATTATTCATTTTATTATTCATTCACCCCATTATTACATCATCCTATTATGCCCTGATGCGCTCCGCCCAGCTCACATATGCCCTGATGCGCTCCGCCCAGCTCACATATGCCCTGATGCGCTCCGCCCAGCTCACATATGCCCTGATGCACTCCGCCCAGCTCACATATGCCCTGATGCGCTCCGCCCAGCTCACATATGCCCTGATGCGCTCCGCCCAGCTCACATATGCCCTGATGCGCTCCGCCCAGCTCACATATTCCCTGATGCGCTCCGCCCAGCTCACATATGCCCCCACATTATAAGCTGAAATACCAGTAAAACACCAAGCAAAATCTGCGCTTCAAAAGCAAAATGGTGGTCCAACTGAGCCTGACAGTGCCCAAATGGCAATTTATGACCACATATGGGGTATTACTGCACTCTGGAGAACCTGCATAACAATTTATGGGGGTTCCACTGTACTGGTACTATAGCTCAATGCAACATGGTGTCAAAAAACGAATCTTGTAAAATCTCCACTCCAAATACTAAATGGCGCTCCTTCCCAACTCTAACAAATTCAGCAAAAACCTGTGGGGTCAAAATGCTCACTACACCCCTAGATTAACTACTCAAGGGGTGTAGTTTACCAAATGGAGTCACATTTCAGGCTTTTTTTTACTGTACTGGTACCCAGGGGTGTAACTAGGAAAGACTGGGCCCCATAGTAAACTTTTGACTGGGGCCCCCCTCCCCCAGGTGTCACACAACCCCCCCCTTGTATATAGTGCCTTTTTTACAAACCCCCCCTTTTGATAACGCCATACAGCCCCCCTGTAGATAACACCATACAGCCCCCTTTGTAGATATCTACAGAGGGGGCTGTATGGCGCTATCTACAGGGGGGCTGTATGGCGCTATCTACAGGGGGGGCTGTATGGCGCTATCTACAGGGGGGGCTGTATGGCGCTATCTACAGGGGGGCTGTATGGCGCTATCTAGAGGGGGGACTGTATGGCGTTATCTAGAGGGGGGGCTGTATGGCGTTATCTAGAGGGGGGCTGTATGGGGTTATCTACGGGGGGGGCTGTATGGCGTTACCTATGGGGGGGCTGTATGGCGTTACCTACAGAGGGGACTGTCTGGCGTTACCTACAGGGAGTCTGTATGGCGTTACCTACAGGGAGTCTGTATGGCGTTACCTACAGGGAGTCTGTATGGCGTTACCTACAGGGAGTCTGTATGGCGTTACCTACAGGGAGTCTGTATGGCGTTACCTACAGGGAGTCTGTATGGCGTTACCTACAGGGAGTCTGTATGGTGTTACCTACAGGGAGTCTGTATGGCGTTACCTACAGGGAGTCTGTATGGCGTTACCTACAGGGAGTCTGTATGGCGTTACCTACAGGGAGTCTGTATGGCGTTACCTACAGGGAGTCTGTATGGCGTTCCCTACCGGGGGGGTTGTAGGGAACGCCATACAGCCGTCGTCGTTGTCCTTGTAGGGAACGCCATACAGCCGTCGTCGTCTTCGTCCCTGTAGGGAACGCCATACAGCCGTCGTCGTCCCTGTAGGGAGCGCCATACAGCCGTCGCCGTGGTCCCTGTAGGGAATGCCATACAGCCGTCGTCGTGGTCCCTGTAGGGAACGCCATACAGCCGTCGTCGTCGTCCCTGTAGGGAACGCCATACAGCCGTCGTCGTCGTCCCTGTAGGGAACGCCATACAGCCGTCGTCGTCGTCCCTGTAGGGAACGCCATACAGCCGTCGTCGTCGTCCCTGTAGGGAACGCCATACAGCCGTCGTCGTCGTCCCTGTAGGGAACGCCATACAGCCGTCGTCGTCGTCCCTGTAGGGAACGCCATACAGCCGCCGTCGTCCCTGTAGGGATTGCCATACAGCCGTCGTCGTCCCTGTAGGGAACGCCATACAGCCGTCGTCGTCCCTGTAGGGAACGCCATACAGCCGTCGTCGTCCCTGTAGGGAACGCCATACAGCCGTCGTCGTCCCTGTAGGGAACGCCATACAGCCGTCGTCGTCGTCCCTGTAGGGAACGCCATACAGCCGTCGTCGTCGTCCCTGTAGGGAACGCCATACAGCCGTCGTCGTCGTCCCTGTAGGGAACGCCATACAGCCGCCGTCGTCCCTGTAGGGATTGCCATACAGCCGTCGTCGTCCCTGTAGGGAACGCCATACAGCCGTCGTCGTCCCTGTAGGGAACGCCATACAGCCGTCGTCGTCCCTGTAGGGAACGCCATACAGCCGCCGTCGTCGTCGTCCCTGTAGGGAACGCCATACAGCCGCCGTCGTCCCTGTAGGGAACGCCATACAGCCGTCGTCGTCCCTGTAGGGAACGCCATACAGCCGTCGTCGTCCCTGTAGGGAACGCCATACAGCCGCCGTCGTCGTCGTCCCTGTAGGGAACGCCATACAGCCGCCGTCGTCCCTGTAGGGAACGCCATACAGCCGTCGTCGTCGTCCCTGTAGGGAACGCCATACAGCCGTCGTCGTCGTCCCTGTAGGGAACGCCATACAGCCGTCGTCGTCGTCCCTGTAGGGAACGCCATACAGCCGTCGTCGTCGTCCCTGTAGGGAACGCCATACAGCCGCCGTCGTCCCTGTAGGGATTGCCATACAGCCGTCGTCGTCGTCCCTGTAGGGAACGCCATACAGCCGTCGTCGTCGTCCCTGTAGGGAACGCCATACAGCCGTCGTCGTCGTCCCTGTAGGGAACGCCATACAGCCGTCGTCGTCCCCCCTGTAGGGAACGCCATACAGCCGTCGTCGTCGTCCCTGTAGGGAACGCCATACAGCCGTCGTCGTCGTCCCTGTAGGGAACGCCATGCAGCCGCCGTCGTCCCTGTAGGGATTGCCATACAGCCGTCGTCGTCCCTGTAGGGAACGCCATACAGCCGTCGTCGTCCCTGTAGGGAACGCCATACAGCCGTCGTCGTCCCTGTAGGGAACGCCATACAGCCGTCGTCGTCCCTGTAGGGAACGCCATACAGCCGTCGTCGTCCCTGTAGGGAACGCCATACAGCCGTCGTCGTCCCTGTAGGGAACGCCATACAGCCGCCGTCGTCATCGTCGTCCCTGTAGGGAACGCCATACAGCCGCCGTCGTCGTCCCTGTAGGGAACGCCATACAGCCGCTGTCGTCGTCCCTGTAGGGAACGCCATACAGCCGCCGTCGTCCCTGTAGGGAACGCCATACAGCCGTCGTCGTCCCTGTAGGGAACGCCATACAGCCGTCGTCGTCCCTGTAGGGAACGCCATACAGCCGTCGTCGTCCCTGTAGGGAACGCCATACAGCCGTCGTCGTCCCTGTAGGGAACGCCATACAGCCGCCGTCGTCATCGTCGTCCCTGTAGGGAACGCCATACAGCCGCCGTCGTCGTCCCTGTAGGGAACGCCATACAGCCGCTGTCGTCGTCCCTGTAGGGAACGCCATACAGCCGCCGTCGTCCCTGTTGGGAACGCCATACAGCCGTCGTCGTCCCTGTAGGGAACGCCATACAGCCGTCGTCGTCCCTGTAGGGAACGCCATACAGCCGTCGTCGTCCCTGTAGGGAACGCCATACAGCCGCCGTCGTCCCTGTAGGGAACGCCATACAGCCGTCGTCGTCCCTGTAGGGAACACCATACAGCCGCCGTCGTCATCGTCGTCCCTGTAGGGAACGCCATACAGCCGCCGTCGTCGTCCCTGTAGGGAACGCCATACAGCCGCCGTCGTCGTCCCTGTAGGGAACGCCATACAGCCGCCGTCGTCGTCCCTGTAGGGAACGCCATACAGCCGCCGTCGTCGTCGTCGTCCCTGTAGGGAACGCTATACAGCCGCCGTCGTCGTCGTCCCTGTAGGGAACGCCATACAGCCGCCGTCGTCGTCGTCCCTGTAGGGAACGCCATACAGCCGTCGTCGTCCCTGTAGGGAACGCCATACAGCCGCCGTCGTCATCGTCGTCCCTGTAGGGAACGCCATACAGCCGCCGTCGTCGTCCCTGTAGGGAACGCCATACAGCCGCCGTCGTCGTCCCTGTAGGGAACGCCATACAGCCGCCGTCGTCCCTGTAGGGAACGCCATACATCCGTCATCGTCCCTGTAGGGAACGCCATACAGCCGTCGTCGTCCCTGTAGGGAACGCCATACAGCCGTCGTCGTCCCTGTAGGGAACGCCATACAGCCATCGTCGTCCCTGTAGGGAACGCCATACAGCCGCCGTCGTCGTCCCTGTAGGGAACGCCATACAGCCGCCGTCGTCCCTGTAGGGAACGCCATACATCCGTCGTCGTCCCTGTAGGGAACGCCATACAGCCGTCGTCGTCCCTGTAGGGAACGCCATACAGCCGCCGTCGTCGTCGTCCCTGTAGGGAACGCCATACAGCCGCCGTCGTCGTCCCTGTAGGGAACGCCATACAGCCGCCGTCGTCGTCGTCGTCCCTGTAGGGAACGCTATACAGCCGCCGTCGTCGTCGTCCCTGTAGGGAACGCCATACAGCCGCCGTCGTCGTCGTCCCTGTAGGGAACGCCATACAGCCGTCGTCGTCCCTGTAGGGAACGCCATACAGCCGCCGTCGTCATCGTCGTCCCTGTAGGGAACGCCATACAGCCGCCGTCGTCGTCCCTGTAGGGAACGCCATACAGCCGCCGTCGTCGTCCCTGTAGGGAACGCCATACAGCCGCCGTCGTCCCTGTAGGGAACGCCATACATCCGTCATCGTCCCTGTAGGGAACGCCATACAGCCGTCGTCGTCCCTGTAGGGAACGCCATACAGCCGTCGTCGTCCCTGTAGGGAACGCCATACAGCCATCGTCGTCCCTGTAGGGAACGCCATACAGCCGCCGTCGTCGTCCCTGTAGGGAACGCCATACAGCCGCCGTCGTCCCTGTAGGGAACGCCATACATCCGTCGTCGTCCCTGTAGGGAACGCCATACAGCCGTCGTCGTCCCTGTAGGGAACGCCATACAGCCGCCGTCGTCGTCGTCCCTGTAGGGAACGCCATACAGCCGCCGTCGTCGTCCCTGTAGGGAACGCCATACAGCCGCCGTCGTCGTCGTCGTCCCTGTAGGGAACGCTATACAGCCGCCGTCGTCGTCGTCCCTGTAGGGAACGCCATACAGCCGCCGTCGTCGTCGTCCCTGTAGGGAACGCCATACAGCCGTCGTCGTCCCTGTAGGGAACGCCATACAGCCGCCGTCGTCATCGTCGTCCCTGTAGGGAACGCCATACAGCCGCCGTCGTCGTCCCTGTAGGGAACGCCATACAGCCGCCGTCGTCGTCGTCCCTGTAGGGAACGCCATACAGCCGCCGTCGTCCCTGTAGGGAACGCCATACATCCGTCGTCGTCCCTGTAGGGAACGCCATACAGCCGTCGTCGTCCCTGTAGGGAACGCCATACAGCCATCGTCGTCCCTGTAGGGAACGCCATACAGCCGCCGTCATCGTCGTCCCTGTAGGGAACGCCATACAGCCGCCGTCGTCCCTGTAGGGAACGCTATACAGCCGCCGTCGTCGTCCCTGTAGGGAACGCCATACAGCCGCCGTCGTCATCGTCGTCCCTGTAGGGAACGCCATACAGCCGCCGTCGTCGTCCCTGTAGGGAACGCCATACAGCCGCCGTCGTCGTCCCTGTAGGGAACGCCATACAGCCGCCGTCGTCCCTGTAGGGAACGCCATACATCCGTCGTCGTCCCTGTAGGGAACGCCATACAGCCGTCGTCGTCCCTGTAGGGAACGCCATACAGCCGTCGTCGTCCCTGTAGGGAACGCCATACAGCCATCGTCGTCCCTGTAGGGAACGCCATACAGCCGCCGTCGTCGTCCCTGTAGGGAACGCCATACAGCCGCCGTCGTCCCTGTAGGGAACGCCATACATCCGTCGTCGTCCCTGTAGGGAACGCCATACAGCCGTCGTCGTCCCTGTAGGGAACGCCATACAGCCGCCGTCGTCGTCGTCCCTGTAGGGAACGCCATACAGCCGCCGTCGTCGTCCCTGTAGGGAACGCCATACAGCCGCCGTCGTCGTCGTCGTCGTCCCTGTAGGGAACGCTATACAGCCGCCGTCGTCGTCGTCCCTGTAGGGAACGCCATACAGCCGCCGTCGTCGTCGTCCCTGTAGGGAACGCCATACAGCCGTCGTCGTCCCTGTAGGGAACGCCATACAGCCGCCGTCGTCATCGTCGTCCCTGTAGGGAACGCCATACAGCCGCCGTCGTCGTCCCTGTAGGGAACGCCATACAGCCGCCGTCGTCGTCGTCCCTGTAGGGAACGCCATATAGCCGCCGTCGTCCCTGTAGGGAACGCCATACATCCGTCGTCGTCCCTGTAGGGAACGCCATACAGCCGTCGTCGTCCCTGTAGGGAACGCCATACAGCCATCGTCGTCCCTGTAGGGAACGCCATACAGCCGCCGTCATCGTCGTCCCTGTAGGGAACGCCATACAGCCGCCGTCGTCCCTGTAGGGAACGCTATACAGCCGCCGTCGTCGTCCCTGTAGGGAACGCCATACAGCTGCCGTCGTCGTCCCTGTAGGGAACGCCATACAGCCGCCGTCGTCGTCCCTGTAGGGAACGCCATACAGCCGTCGTCGTCGTCCCTGTAGTGAACGCCATACAGCCATCGTCGTCCCTGTAGGGAACGCCATACAGCCGTCGTCGTCCCTGTAGGGAACGCCATACAGCCGCCGTCGTCGTCCCTGTAGGGAACGCCATACAGCCGTCGTCGTCCCTGTAGGGAACGCCATACAGCCGTCGTCGTCCCTGTAGGGAACGCCATACAGCCGTCGTCCCTGTAGGGAACGCCATACAGCCGCCGTCGTCATCGTCGTCCCTGTAGGGAACGTCATACAGCCGCCGTCGTCGTCGTCCCTGTAGGGAACGCCATACAGCCGCCGTCGTCGTCCCTGTAGGGAACGCCATACAGCCGCCGTCGTCGTCCCTGTAGGGAACGCCATACAGCCGCCGTCGTCGTCGTCCCTGTAGGGAACGCTATACAGCCGCCGTCGTCATCGTCCCTGTAGGAAACGCCATACAGCCGCCGTCGTCCCTGTAGGGAACGCCATACAGCCGCCGTCGTCGTCCCTGTAGGGAACGCCATACAGCCGCCGTCGTCGTCCCTGTAGGGAACGCCATACAGCCGCCGCCGTCGTCGTCCCTGTAGGGAACGCCATACAGCCGCCGTCGTCGTCGTCCCTGTAGGGAACGCTATACAGCCGCCGTCGTCGTCGTCCCTGTAGGGAACGCCATACAGCCGCCGTCGTCGTCGTCCCTGTAGGGAACGCCATACAGCCGCCGTCGTCGTCGTCCCTGTAGGGAACGCCATACAGCCGCCGTCGTCGTCCCTGTAGGGAACGCCATACAGCCGCCGCCGCCGTCGTCGTCCCTGTAGGGAACGCCATACAGCCGCCGTCGTCGTCGTCCCTGTAGGGAACGCCATACTGCCGTCCCCCTGTAGGGAACGCCATACAGCCGTCCCCGTCCCCCTGTAGGGAACGCCATACAGCCGTCCCCGTCCCCCTGTAGGGAACGCCATACAGCCGCCGTCGTCGTCCCTGTAGGGAACGCCATACAGCCGCCGCCGCCGTCGTCGTCGTCCCTGTAGGGAACGCCATACAGCCGCCGTCGTCGTCGTCGTCGTCCCTGTAGGGAACGCTATACAGCCGCCGTCGTCGTCCCTGTAGGGAACGCCATACAGCCGCCGCCGCCGTCGTCGTCGTCGTCGTCCCTGTAGGGAACGCCATACAGCCGCCGTCGTCCCTGTAGGGAACGCCATACAGCCGTCGTCGTCGTCGTCCCTGTAGGGAACGCTATACAGCCGCCGTCGTCGTCGTCGTCCCTGTAGGGAACGCCATACAGCCGCCGTCGTCGTCCCTGTAGGGAACTCCATACAGCCGCCGCCGCCGTCGTTTTCGTCCCTGTAGGGAACGCCATACAGCCGCCGTCGTCGTCCCTGTAGGGAACGCCATACAGCCGTCCCCGTCCCCCTGTAGGGAACGCCATACAGCCGTCCCCGTCCCCCTGTAGGGAACGCCATACAGCCGTCCCCGTCCCCCTGTAGGGAACGCCATACAGCCGTCCCCGTCCCCCTGTAGGGAACGCCATACAGCCGTCCCCCCTCCCAAAAAAATGCAACCTACAGTGTGTCCTAATAAAAGACATGTATCCCCTCTCCACAGGACAGGGGATACATGTGTGATCGCTGTCAGCGATAGGGAGAACGGGGGACTGAAAGTCCCCTGAAGTTTTCCATGACAAACCTCTGACTCCGGCGTCTGTGTCGGCAGCTCACTAAAAATGAAAGGAGCGCTGGTCACGCTTGCGCACAAGCGGGACCGGCGCTCCATTAATTTCTCCGGAGCTGCCGACACAGACCCCGGAAGTCCGAGGTTTGTGATTGAGAACTTCAGGGGACTTTCAGTCCCCCGTTCTCCTTATCGCTGCCAGCGATCACACATGTATCCCGTCCTGTGGATAGGGGATACATGTCTTTTGTTTAATGGCAGAGCGGGGAGATACCTCCCTGCTCTGCCGTAGTGTTAAGAGGTGTCGCGCTGTAGCAGCCATAGCGGCTGCTAGCGGAGCCTCCGGCCATGGTGGGGGCCCGTGCCGGCAGGCGACACGGGCCCCCTCATGCCGCGGGCCCCGTAGCAGCCGCTACTGCTGCTACAGCGGTAGTTACGCCACTGCTGGTACCTCAGGCGCTCTGTAAATTAAACATGGCACCCAGGAATCCAGCAAAATCTGCGCGCCAAATGGTGCTGCTTCCCCTCGGAGTCCTGCCGTGTATCAAAACAGCAGTTTACGACAACATATGAGATCTTTCCGTATTCTGAAGTTGCTTTATAAATGTTGGGATGCTTTTTCTCCTTTATTTGATGAGAAAATTAAACATTGCGCTAAAGCTACATTTTAGTGGAAAAAAATAAATGAAAAATAAATTTTAAAATTTTCACTGCCGATTTCTAATAAAATTTATGAGACACCTGTGGGGGTCACAATGCTCACTACACCCCTAGATGAATTCCTTGTGGGGTGTAGTTTCCAAAATTGGGTCTTTTTGAGGCGTTTCCTTTGTTTTGGCATCACAAGACCTCTTCAAACCGGACACCCAAAATATAATCTAATAAAAAGAAAGCCCCAAAATCCACTAGGTGATCTGTTGCTTCTGAGGCCTGTGCTTCAGGTCTATTACCACACTAGGGTCACATGTGGTATATTTCTAAAAACTGAAGATTCTGGGCAATAAATATGGAGGAGATGCATTTCTTGTGTAAAACCTTCTATGTTACAGAAAAACTGGATTCAAATTGAATTTATGCAACCAAAAAATTAAATTTGTAAATTTCACCTCCACTTTGCTTCAATTCCTGTAAAACGCCTAAAGGGTTAAGAAACTTTCTAAATGCTGTTTTGAATACTTTGAGGGATGCCGTTTTTAAAATCGGGTGATTTCCAAAAATATAGGGCCCTTAAAGCTACTTCAGAACTGAACCCTATAAAAATAGGCTTTTGAAATGTTCTTGAAAATGTGAGAAATTGCTGCTAAACTTACAAGCCTTGTAACGTCCTAGAAAAATAAAATGTTCAAAAAATGATGCAAATCTAAAGTAAGACATATGGGGGGAGATGTTAATTAGTAACTTGTGTATTACTATCTGTCTTACAAGCAGATACATTTATAAAAAAGCTAATTTTTGCAATTTTTCTCAAAATGGTGTTTTTCACAAATAAGCAATGAATTTGACAATTTTAGCCCTGACAAAGTACAATTTTTCTTATGAAAACAACCTCAGAATCACTTGGCTAGACGAAAGCATTCCAAAGTTATTACCACATAAAGTGACATGTCAGATTTAAAAAATGGGGCTCTGTCATTTAGTCCAAAAGTGGCTGCTGACAGGAAGGGGTTAAGGTCAGTGTTGGTGCATATTTTTTCTCCCGATTTCTTTAGCAACTGGTGCGTGAAAGACTGACAGTACACAAATAACGTCTGTGTGCTGTCAGTGATTTTCACACCCCCATAGACTCTAATGGGCAACGTTGTCCACAAACTGACCAGAATAGGACATTGTGAGTTCTGCGCAATTGAAACACGCTGCGTGAAAAATCACTGATGTCTGAATAGCCCCATCGAATTGCATAAGTCTTTGTGCGGTCAGTTTTTTTTTTTTCTTTTTAAAAACAGACAGCACAGGGATGTATACGTTTTCTGAATAAGGCCTTAGAATGTTCCAAGCAGAGCAAAATATAAATGCAGTGACGTTATTTAGGAAATAGCAGCACCTAGTGGCTAAATTAATTTTTACTCACAAGTAGCAGAGTTCAAAAATATAGCCATCAGCTAGTGAGAACAGAGGCTGTGTTGATTTTTGTGGTAATGTGTAGATTAGAAACTACTGAAAATTATGGACTTGCTTGGAAACGTGGATACTTGACAAAATGAATCTTAAATGTCCCTCTGACCATCTGATATGGTTGAAAGGTTTTTGCCCAAGACCAAACCTGTGTAGAACGGTCAAAAGACAAAAAAATAAAAATTTGTGGGGACGTAAAAACCCTGATCACTGTCTAAGTTTCGCCCAAAGCGGCCCATAAACATTGGGGCCCAGCAATTACCCGACAAATGAGCAAACATTGACCTTCGTTGCCAGGGGAATCCCTTTAACGTGACCAGTTAAAAAAATGTCAGATGACCAATACTATTGTGGCTAGTATATGCTGTTAATCCAATTTAAATGTGAATGGGTGGAATTCCCCTTTAAGGAAATAAACATGGTACCTAGGACAATGTTACTCCTATGATGTACCAGTCATGTGACATTTCATATAAAATTCAAACACTTTCCACATTTTGCACCATAGGAGAATTGGAAATACAAGTATATACGCCTACATGGAGTATGGGGGGGGGGGGGGTCATCTGACCCCTGCCTCACCAGGTGCGACGGCCGCAGACTCCAAGCAGGGTCTAGTGGAGAGATGGCCGCGCGTGAGAACACCTTTTATTGAGGTGGCTCCAAATTGGCACTTCGATGTGATGGATCCAGACTGAATGAGTAGTTAATCCAAAGACCACACAGAGACACTGATATTAGTGACACAGCACAATTTAATATTATTATCATTATATGGTCATATTAGATCAGTCAGAACATCATGTTAGTAAACAGACTCGCCCGGTGTTCCTGGGCTCTCTGATGTGCTGGTTTTAGCTGCTTTCCTCCATACTGTGCTTGTCAAACAGGTATTCACCCATGCCATTGCTGGGCGCCCCAAGCCGCTTCAGGTTGGTAATATGGTGTCCTATCGTCTTAATACGCTCCACGTGTTCTTCTAGATGCTCAGACTCCAGATAGTCGCACAGCTGCAGGTGAGAGTAAGGAGTAAGTTTTGGGATAGGTTTATATTTGTAAAAACAAAGTCACGTTTTTTGCGAAATGACAGCAAAATTGCAGCGTGTTGCTGTGAATGTGTAACAATTTTTCAATTTGACCACAGCATATGAATAGACCCTAAAACGTATTGTATTACAAGGTTGTTTTTTTTATGTCAACCTCTGTTGAACTCCTGTTAAGTTTGACTATTAAAGGCCACCTATCCACTGCCCCCTGAGCACAAGGAGGTCCTGTTATTTGTTCTTAAAGAGGTTTCCCCATCTTAGACGTTTGTGGCCTTAAATGTCTGATAAATGCGGGTCCCAGCTCTGGTACCCGCACCTATATAGAGTATGGGGGGGGTGTCACCCAACCCCTGTCTCACCTGGTGCGCCAGCTGCTGGCCACAGACTCCAAGCAGGGTCCGGTGGAGAGGTGGCCGCGCATACTTACGGCTCTCTATTCTTTTTTTTTTATAGTTGTCACGGAAACAGCCGAGTAGCACTTTCTTGGCCGTTTTCGTAACTCCCATTAAACAGCCATCTCTCCACTGGACCCCGCAGCCAACGGCCATTGTACTTGGCAAAGCGGGAGTCAGGTCCTGAGGACATGCCATAAATGTCTAAGATGGGAATACTTGAGGCACAAATGTTTTAATAGTAATCAAAGACCTCTCCCTTACCTATCTACTGTTTTGAAATCTTCATGAACCCAGAAAACTGCCACCAAAAAAAATGGATCACCTATATTTTGTCTATTTTCTGTACATAATTATGGGGGCAGCCATCTTGCCCGAGCTGCTGTGAAGAGCGTTTATAGTTATGCTCTACAGCAGCCATATGGACCAAAGGAACCTGTGAACAGGAGGGGACCCATTGACTTCTATGGGAGAGTTTTCTAGGCACTCTGTGCAGAGGCCATTGTATAGGGAGGGGGACGAGGGGAGCTGTATCCATCACCTACTGTTGATGGTGGATCCGGTGTTATCTATATCTAGGAATTAACTTGCATTGTAATCCTGCCTGTGATAATGATGACTGCTAAGAAGTGATCTCTACAGAACAGGAAGTGTCAGTCTATTCTGAGGCTCAGTGGCCAGAGTAAAAACTACAAGATTTTATGTTTTTTTTTTGTTTTTTTAATATAGATAATGAAGGAAAAAATTCAAAATTTGTCTAACAAAAACTTGTTTAAAGGCTATGTAAACCTTTCAAAGCATGTATAAAAAAAAACAAAAAAACAAACAAACTGTGTTTCATAGTATTTTAAATAAGTTTACAATTGGGTTTTGTTAAAAAAAAAAAAAAATTTACTTTTAGATTCTGTGGCTGGTCCTTAGTGACTGACACGCAGGATCCAGCTATTATCGATCACATCCAAGTTTGTGTGTACAGAAAAGACAGAATAAGAGTAAGGCCACATGGAGCGGCCCCGACACTGCTGCGGCGGACAACCGTGCCAGAATCATGTTCAGCACAGCTGCCAAATACCCTGTTAACGGCCACGTGTTACTGCGGGTAAAACGTTCCTTTGTCTGCAAAATTGTGTGTCCATTAATTAATACGCCCTTTATGGCCGCACGATTTTGCAGGTAAATGGCCGTTCTACCTGCAATAACGTGAGGCCATTAATAGGATATTTGACAGCCGCGCTGAAGATGGTGCTGGCGCAGTTGTTGTGGCTTTACCCTGGACCATCTTATCTATGTAGAAAGAGGCTGCAGAAATTCTGAAGTTTATGCAGAGGGTATGAAAAGACCATCTGGGATCCATACTGAAAGAACCAGACAGACACTCGTCTTGATTTTGGCGACCATGATACGACTGAATGCAGTTATATTTTAGGTTTATCAGAAGCCCAGCTGTTAGTATTACGTGTATATGTAGTCATGTCGCTGCATGGCATTAGAGGTATTTTTACTTACATGGGGGTCTTTCCGATCTGTTGCCACATTATGTAATTCCAGTACAGCCTGGTTAACAGTCTTCTCCAAGGTCAGGGCTGTTTGCATCGCATCCAAGGGGCTTCCCCATTCATCACGTTCTGGTTTCTGGACAACAACATGGCATAGGAGACATCTTACATAAAGGCTTAAATGGGGGAACTAATTTAATCAAGGAATTCCCAATCTGCAATCAATAATATTCTATGTAAAGTATCATAATAAAAAAAATTATATATGGGATACATAAAAATAATAATGTTTACACACTATTGGTATTACACAAGTCTAGGCTCCCTGCATAAAAGTATTAAAGCTGCACTACCACATATGGCCTCTAGGTGCTACAGTACTTCGTCAAAAAATTGTCAAATTTATCAATATATAACAGGTGAAAAACTTGCATTTGAGGATCCTGAAAACTACCCCATGTGGTATACATCATATTAACAAATAGTTGCGCTGTTTGATGAGGCTAACAACTATATTTGAGATACTTTAGAATTTTGTATTTTAAGGCTGGGTTCACACATCATGGTCAAGATGTGCAGTTTTGCCGCAATTTTGGAAAATCGTGGGTAAAATGCACTTTTACCGCAACGTGTGAATCCAGTTTAAAAGCTACATTACAGGAGTGCGGCATAGTATAACAATATTGGGTCCAGAAAGTACAAAACACATAGGCTCAAATACGTAATTGAGGGGCCTTGGTACAGATTTAGCATCGGAGCCAAAGTTACGGCTCTGCTATATAAAAATTGCTGCTGCTTCTATCTGTTTCACAACAGTTGTTAGCGGTACTAAACATGAGCAATGTGACATGTTAATAAATATGACTTATACATCACTTTAATTTTAATGTATGGTTCTTAAAGTAAGACAGGTAACAAGCACAGGTATTAACCCATAGCAACCAATCAGATCACTTCTTTCATGTGCTCAGCTGTAGTGTACAAATGAAAACTGAAATCTGATTGGTTGCTATGAGCACGAATGCTTTCACTTTCTGCTCACCTAGTATTTATACAGAAGACCTATAGTTTGTGGACTAGTCTAGGGTATAATTCAGATATGCCCCTCATCTGTATTTATGTAATAGGAAAATGTAAAATGAGAACGCTGTGACAAAAAAGCTAGAATGTGGTTAAAGTCTCATGACTATACTGCAGGAGGAGGTTTATAAACATGTATCGGGGTTGCCCATAACGACCAATCAGATCGCTGCTTTAATTTTTCTAACATGGCCTAGAGTAATAACTACTGAATTCTGGCTGGCTTCTATTTGGATTACGCCTTATGCACACGGCCATATTTATTATATAACCGAGAAGGACGTGGCGTCCGAAGCTCAGATAAACCACGTGGTTTCCGAGGCACAGTTGATTGGACACCACGTCCTCGCTCAATATATATAATAAAGACCGTTGGAGGCACTCACCTATATTTCCCTTTATGAAGAGCTTAAAGTAATTATGTTATTATTTTCTATAAGGCACATATGGGGGGGGGGCATTACACTGGGTATGGGAGGGGGCTGTCTGATAGGATGGCAGCTATAGGGTTGCATTATACTGTGTGGGGACAGCTACGGGGAGCATTATTATACTGTGTGGGGACAGCTACGGGGAGCATTATTATACTGTGTGGGGACAGCTACGGGGAGCATTATTATACTGTGTGGGGACACACACACTTCCTTTTGCTAGCAAACCCCTGTAACAGGTTTTCTATACTAGTAAAGTTATAATAGAGGCGGGCAGAAGAGCTCTATACCTACGGCACCCGTCACAGCTTGTACGGCTCTGCCATGTGCATGGGGCTTTATGTCTATATTTTATCTGCACGGAGGCCGATTACACTATGTTTTTTCCCCTCCATCTCACCTTGACGTCCTGTAGAACGACACGTCCACCACGTGCGTTCTGATATTTCATGAATTTCTCAGCATGCTCGTTCTCTTTATGGCTCTGCTCCTTGAAGAACTCAGCCACATGGTGAAGGGCTACATCATCACGGTCAAAAAAGTAGAACTTGAAAAAAGGAAGAAAGATATTAGGAGCACATAGAAAGTCAAAATAAAAAGAAAATTATACATGTGTGGACCAGGAAAAATGCCACCAGGCAGACAACGTCTCTTGTTGGTCCCCCTGTGCCCTGTTCTAAACTGCGCGATTAATAAAAAAAAAAAAAAAAAGCTATGACGCTAAGAGCCCGGCTCCCTGCAGTGTGTTCGGTCCGGGAAATACTCCCGACATACGGCCCGTATATAACGGACTGATCACGCTCATGTAAGTCCAGCTATATTCCCACGAATATGGTTTTGCATGCGTAAAAACACGCAGCAATTTTCTTGCTTCGCAGTTCAGTGTACGGTTCGCGTCAACGTTTTTAAGGCGCGTATGTCATGCGGTTTTTAAGTCAAAGGAGGTTTATATTTTTTTACTTCTCATCACTTCTTTAGCAACAGGTGCGCGAAAAACACGGACAGCACACAGATGGCCATTTTTTTTCCACGTACCCATTGACTTCAATGGGCTACGTGGTACTCAAATTACACACCAAAATAGGGCATGCAGTGAGTTTCATGCAACGGACACACGCTGCGTGAAAACCCACCACATGTCTGAATAGCCTCATTAAATTTTATAGGTCCGGACAGCACACGGACGTGAAATACGCTCATCTGACTTAGGGTATGTTCACACGCACTAATTACGGACATAATTTGGGCGTTTTTGCCCCGAATTACGTCCGAAAATAGCACCTCAATAGCGTTGACAAACATCTGCCCAGTGAAAGCAATGGGCAGACGTTTGTTCACACGAGGCGTAATTTACGCGCCGCTGTCAAATGACGGCGCGTAAATAGACGCCCGCCTCAAAGAAGTGACCTGTCACTTCTTTGGCCGTAATTGGAGCCGTTATTCATTGACTCCAATGAATAGCAGCGCCAATTACGTCCGTAATGGACGTGGCGTTCAAGCGCCTGCACATGCCGTTACGGCTGAAATTACGGGGATGTTTTCAGGCGGAAACATCCCCGTAATTTCAGCCGTTACGCACGCCCTCGTGTGAACATACCCTAAGGCCTTAAAAAAGGAGTTCTCTGGAGTAATACAGGGGAAAGCCACGGCCAGCCAAGTATTTCACCTACATAGGCATTTTACCAAACCTCTGGGACCCCAAATGATGCCTACAACGAGGGTTACAGAAATCACGCATAACGTAAACCCAGACTATGGGGACTGTGCAATGCGGGAAACAGGTCCACCTTGCTGCCAGCACACGGAGATAACGGCACTTTCTTACTAAATTAAAGGTCAATGTTTGTTTTAGAGCCAGGTGGAAAATCTGGAACACTTACCATGGACAGGTAGGTATAAGAGGAGTACATTTTGAGGTTCACCATACGATTAACCGCCGCCTCGGTGTCATGGCTGTAATTCTGACGCAGTTGAGATTGCATCTTCCCGGTTGGTTAACGGATCTCGGTCTTTGAGAACGCAGGTAAATTTGTTCTGCTGATGGCGCCAGGCAGCGTTCCGTTCAATCACTGTTGAAGCAAGAGCTCTTTCTGACTGGGAGGTTCCCCCAGTCCTATGAGGATTTTTATAGTGTCGTGAGTCCCACAGGATGAAGTCACGCCTCACACTTCAGTGATCACACATCCCATTCTGCTGAGTCAATTGGACACCTGAGCCAGAAGCTGCTAATGTTACAAATGACTCTATTTCATTAGAATTACTGCAGAGTCATGATGTTTTCCTAATGGCGAATATTTTTTATAAACTTGTCAGATACAATTCTGCAAGATTAAGACATTTCTTCAGTCTACATTGCATTGGTAGGAGTCCCAGCAGCAGGACACCTTGTGATCAGTTTATTGCCGGCCCCTGTAACAAAATGGGATTGTCCAAATCAGATAACTCCCTTAATGTAATTTGCTAATATTTTAACGAAGGAGCCTCCAGCTTCAGTGGTAAGGCCTCATGCACACGACCGTAGATTTCATCCGTAATTACGGACCCATTCATTTCTATGGCCACTGGAGCCGTGTGAGGGCTTATTTGTTGCGGGACAATCTGTAGTTTTCATTGGTACCATTTTGGGGTAAATGCGATTTTTTTGATCACTTTTTATTTAAAATATTTGGCAAGCAAGGTGACCAAAAACCAGCAATTGTAATAATGTTTTTTTTTTTACAGCGTTCACCATGCGCTATAAATGACAATTTTACTTTATTCTGCAAGTTGATACAATTACGGCGATACCAGATGTATATAGTTTTTTTTATGCTTTGCAGCGTCGGCACAATAAAATCACTTTTGTTTCAAATAATTTATTTTTTGTGTTGCCATATGTGAGAGCCATAACTTTTTATTTTTCCATCAAAAAAGCGGTGGGAGGGGCTTGTTATTTGGGGGACGGGCTGTCGTTTTTAATGGTATAATATTAGGGTACATGCAACTTTTAGATCACTTTTTTTATTCTGTTTTAGGAGGGGTAGTGACTAAAAATAGCAATTCTGGAATATTGTAATTTTTTTTACGTGTTCACCGTGCGGGTAAAATAGCCTGATATTTTTATAGTTTGGGTCTTTACGGACGCGGTGATACCACATATGTGTACTTTCTTTTTATGTTTTCCATTTTTTCCTATGATAAAAGACTTATTATGGGAAAAAAGGCGATTATTGTTTTTTTAACGTGAAACTTTTATTTTTTAACTTTTTTACATTTTTATAAACTTTTTTTTTTTGTCCCACTAGGGGACTTGAAGGCATGAAGCCCTGATCGCTATTCTAATAAACTGCACTACCTACATAGTGCAGTGTATTGGGGTATGTTCACATGCTTAACCAAAACCGTCTGAAAATCAGGAGCTGTTTTCCCTTGAAAACTGCTCGGTATTTTCAGACGTTTTTCGAGCAACTCACGATTTTCGCAGTGTTTTTTACGGCTCTTTTTCTATAGAGTCTATGAAAAACGGCTCTAAAAACTTTCCATGAAGTGTCCTGCACTTGTTTTTCGTGGGCGTCTTTTTACGTGCCATTTTCGGAAAGCGAGGCGTAAAAAAACGCCCCATTGGAACAGAACGCCGTATTTCCCATTTAAATTAATAGTTTAATAATGTTAATGATAATGTTTGCAGGCGTTCTGCTTCCGATTTTTCAACCGTTTTTTTTATCGTTTACGGTCCAAAAATGGCTGAAAACACTACGTGTGAACATACCCTTAGAGCTGTCAGCTATTCACTGACAGCAAGCCGATTAGGCTTCTGTACTAGGAGGCCATTGTTAGGGCTATGGTTGCCATAGCAACCATCGGCACCCCTGCAGGTGCCCATTGTTGCCATTAGCAACCATCGGGTGCTCTCTAACCACCTAGATGCAGCGATCGCTTTTCATCGCTGCATCTAAGGGGCTAATCGGCCGGATTGGAGCCTAGCTCCGGTCCTGGCCCTTAGAGCAGGATGTCAGTCATGGTAACCATCAGGTATGCCGACAGGCTAGACATTGCCATTAGCAACCATCGGGTGCGCTCTAACCACCCAGATGCAGCGATCGCTTTTCATCGCTGCATCTAAGGGGTTAATCGGCCAAATCGGAGGCTAGCTCCGGTCCTTCCCATTACAGCATACAGCCAACACCCGGCGGTGATGGCGCTGGCTCAGCTTCTGAGTCAGCTCCATCACATACATGTTCTTAAAGAGCTGTGATTGGTCAGTCTGCTGTGACTGACCGATCACAGCGATCGCCGGCAGGGGACCTCTGTGATTGGTCCCCTGCTGACTTACTGTGCCGATCAACTGTCATAAACAATTGATGGCACATTTCTGTCACCCTGTCCTTTGACAGGGTGACAGCTGTTAGCCAGGACGCATCGGTACGTCCCGGTACCTTAAAGCACTGCAATATAGGACGTACTGGTGCATCCCGGCGCGGCAAAGGATTAAGCACGGACGCTTGCTTTAATCTTAAAGGGAATGTGTTGCGAGTTTTTTTTTTTATTTTTTAAATTGAACAGTTAGTGTAAAAATGATTAAACATTGTTCTAATTTTTTACTTTTTTTCACTAGTCAGGAAATATTATAAATTAGATTCTAATTTATAATATTTCCCATTGCTGGTCACTAGATGGAGCAATTCCCAAAATTGCAGCATTTCATGTGGTAAAGCAACCACATTGCTTTATGCTGCAAAATTTGGGAAAACTCACTCGCTCTAGTGAGCTCTCAGAATCCCCCCCTCCTTTATCCTGGCTAGTGCCGGGAGAAACGAGGGGATTGAACTGTCTAACCTCCTACACTGTGTGTCGCCATTTTTTGAGCTAACACACAGTGTAGTAGGTTAACATACAGTAGTAAACACACAGTAAAACACGTACATACATAGAAATAACTTACCTGCTCCAGTCGCCGCCGCTCCCTCCGGTCCGTCCGCTCCGTCTGCTACCGCCGCTCCAAGTGCACAAGTCCGGAAGCCGCGACCGGAAGTAGTAATCTTACTGTCCGGCCGTGACTTCCGGTCTACAGGAAAATGGCGCCGGAAGGCGCGCAGTTCAACTTGGACTGTGTGGGAGCGGCGCATGCGCCGTTCCCACACAGACGGCATACACCATAGTGGATGGAACGGGCCCCGTTCGCATTCACTATGGGACTGTAACTGCCGTATTCCATGTCTGTATGTGTCGTTAATCGACACATACAGAAATGGAAAAAAAAATGGCAGACCCCATAGGGAAGAAAAAGTGTAAAAATAAAAAAAAGTAAAACACAAACGCACAAATAAATATAAACGTTTTTAATAAAAGACTAAAACCAAACTGATGTAAAAAATATTTTTTTTCGTGACACTGTTCCTTTAAGGTTTATACCATCAGGCCAATGGTAAATAAAAAAACAAAACACATTTGTAAAATCGCTGAGTCATCCCCTGGAACAGAAAAGTCTGCAATTCAGCCTGTGTACTGTAGGGTGACGGTCTGAAGGGAAATGATTAAAACAAGGTTATACATATTAAAATATTATTGCTGACACAATAAAAAATAATAAAATTGATGGTAGATGCATACGTGATACGCGTAGTCTGAATAAAGAATAAACCTTGAGGTGAAAGGAAGTGTCCGTGCTTCATGTCAGCAGCGCTGTAACATATATCCCAGATTTGCTTTTCCTGCTCTCCTTTTATAGCGGTGGCATTAGGCTGTGTTCACACTGAGTTTTTTTACAGGAGGAAAATTCTGCCTCAAAATTCAGTTTGGGATTTTGAGTTAGATTTTGACCTTCCTGCACTCAGTTTGCCGCGATTTTCACTGCGTTTTTCGCTTGCGCACATTGAGTGCTACGGGCAAAAAACTCAGCGAAATACACTTTCTCTGCCTCCCATTGATGTCAATGGGAGGTCAGAGGCATAACCGCGCGAAGATAGGGCATGTCCCGTTTTTCTCCCGCCTCCCATTGAAATCAATGTGAGGCATTTTTGGCCGGTTTTTGAGAGCGGTTTCCACGCCAAAAAACTCGTCAAAATACTCCGTGTGAACAGGGCCTTACTGTCAACTGGCTGGGATAAAGCTGCAGTTGACTATATTAAAACCTATGTCTACACCAGAGTTGTGCCACATCTACCTCAGGTGAGCAAAACCACTTCTGTCTTCTGCTTCCCTCCACACTGAGGGGACCTGCACATTGAGGCGCTGTGTACCCTTTTACTTTTAGGGTATGTTCACACAGAGTGTTTCTAGGTGTATTTCGTGGTGTTTACGCCTTGAAAAACGGCTGAAAAAAACGGAAGCAGAATTCCTACAAACATCTGCCCATTGATTTCAATGGGAATAAGGCGTTCTGTTCCGATGGGGCGTTTTTTTACGCCTCGTTTTCCATAAACGCCTGTGAAAAAGAAGTGCATGTCACTTCTTGAGCCGTTTTTGGAGCCATTTTTCATTGACTATAGAAAAACAGCTCCAAAAACGGCGCGAAAATCGCAAGTTGCTAAAAAAAACGTATGAAAATCAGGGGCTGTTTTCCCTTGAAAACAGCTCCGTATTTTCAGAAGTTTTGGAGTTTGCGTGTGCACATACCCTTAGTATGATCATGGGCCCTGTAAAAAGTAGTTTTATTTGATTTTGACTAATTTTTATTTTTTTAGAAACTTTATTTACCTGATTGACATTTTTTTTTTTTAAGTCCCACCAGGGGACTTTACTATGCGATCTGCTGATCGCATATATAATGCTTTGGTATACTTAAGAGGCTCTGTCACCAGATTTTGCAACCCCTATCTGCTATTGCAGCAGATAGGCGCTGCAATGTAGATTACAGTAACGTTTTTATTTTAAAAAAACGAGCATTTTTGGCCAAGTTACGACCATTTTTGTAGTTATGCAAATGAGGCTTGCAAAAGTCCAAGTGGGTGTGTTTAAAAGTACAAGTCCAAGTGGGTGTGTATTATGTGCGTACATCGGGGCGTGTTTAATACTTTTACTAGCTGGGCGCTGTGAAGAGAAGTAACATCCTCTTCTCTTCAGAACGCCCAGCTTGTGACAGTGCAGATCTGTGACGTCACTCACAGGTCCTGCATCGTGACGGCCACATCGGCACCAGAGGCTACAGCTGATTCTGCAGCAGCATCAGCGTTTGCAGGTAAGTCGATCTTACCTGCAAACGCTGATGCTGCTGCAGAATCAACTGTAGCCTCTGCTGCCGATGTGGCCGTCACGATGCAGGACCTGTGAGTGATGTCACAGATCTGCACTGTCAGAAGCTGGGCGTTCTGAAGAGAAGAGGATGTTACTTCTCTTCACAGCGCCCAGCTAGTAAAAGTATTAAAAACGCCCCGATGTACGCACCTAATACACGCCCACTTGGACTTTTACTTTTAAACACGCCCACTTGGACTTTTGCAAGCCTCATTTGCATAATTACAAAAATGGTCATAACTTGGCCAAAAATGCTCGTTTTTTAAAAATAAAAACGTTACTGTAATCTACTGCTGCAATAGCAGATAGGGGTTGCAAAATCTGGTGACAGAGCCTCTTTAGTATACCAAAGCATTATTGCCAGTCAGTGTAAGGGTATGTTCACACAGCAGCGTCCGTAACGGCTGAAATTACGGTGCTGCTTTCAGGAGAAAACAGCACCGTAATTTCAGCCGTAATGGCATGTTGAGGCGCTATTTGCTGCGTCCATTACGGACGTTAAATGAAGCTGGTTTTCTACATCTGAAGAAGTGACAGGCACTTCTTTGACGCGGGTGTCTTTTTTACGCCCCGCCTTTTGACAGCTGGGCGTAAAAAAAATGACCGTCTGCACAGAACATCGTAAGACCCATTCTAATGAATGGGCAGATGTTTGCCGACGCTATTGAGCCGCTATTTCAGACGTAATTCAGGATAAAAATGCCCGAATTACGTCCGTAATTAGTGTGTGTGAACATACCCTAAAACTGACAGGCAACCTGCTAGGTCATGCCTCCTGCACCGCCTAACAGGCATTTGCTGAAGACAGACCTGGGGGTCTTTGTTAGGCCCCCGGCTGTCATGGACCCGCGATGTCTTTGCGGGGGCACCGATCGGCTGACAGAGGGAGCTCCCTCCCTCTGTCAAACACATTAGATGCCGCTGTCACTATTGACAGCGGCATTTAATGGGTTAAACTGCCGGAATCGGAGCGTGCTTCGATTCCGGCAGTTGCAGCAGGAGCCAGGCTGTGTATAACAGCCGTGCTCCTGCCGCTGATCGCGTGGGTACAGTGACAGTACCATCACAGTACGGATATATCCGTCCTCCTGCGAGAACTAGCAGCTGCTGAGGACGGATATATCAGTCCTTCGGCGTTAAGGAGTTAAAACCTGCATACTAAAGCAACAGTACAATGACAGTAAATAAACAGCAATTTTCCTGGGTATTAGGGGGGATTCACACGAGCGTGATTTGGCAGCGTGTAGGGCGCGTGGTTTTCGCGCGGCACGCAATGCCCTATAGAAGTCTATGGGGCAGTACACACAGTCCGTGTATTTTGCGCAGCGTTTGTTCGCTGCGCAAAATACGCGACAGGTTCAATAACTCTGCGTATTTCACGCATCACGCACCCATTGAAGTCAATGGGTGCCTGAAAACCAGGCAGGTCGCACGGAAGCACTTCCGTGCGAACAGCGCACGAGCTGTCAAAAGGATGAATGGAAACAGAAAAGCACCACGTGCTTTTCTGTTTCCAAGCATCCAAACGGAGTGTCTTTGCGAGGAGCGAACCCCGACAACCGAAGCTAACTTCACCGGGTTCGGCCAAACTCGTTTTGGCCGAACCCGGCCAAAAAATTTCCGGTCCGCGACGTCGGGAGACATTCACTGTGCATGGTGCTGAAAGAGTTAAACTGTTTCAGCACCATGGACAGTGACTTGCGATCCCAAAATACATGAACCTGTAAAAAAACCCGAAGTTCTAACTTACCGATTACTCCTGTCTCCTTCCTGCAGTCCGACCTCCCGGGATGACACTTCAGTTCAAGTGACAGCTCCAGCCAATCACAGGCCAATCACAGGCTGCAGCGGTCACTTGGACTGCCGTGTCATCCAGGGAGGTGGGGCCCGATGTCAAGAGAGGCGCGTCACCAAGGACGCGTCACCAAGGCAACGGCCGGGAAGTTCTCGGTAAGTAGGAACTTTATCTTTTTTTTTACAGGTTTTTCGCTGTTGTGTTCGGCATTCACTGTCGAGGGTGCTGAAAGATTTAGCTCTTTCAGCACCTTGGACAGTGACGGGCGTCGACTAGCCTCATCTCTATGATGCCGGCTGCGCGAAAATCACGCAGCCGCGCATCAGACACGCATGACACACGCAGCTGTCAAATGGTTTTTGCGCGCGCAAAAACGCAACGTTCGTGTGAATCTGCTCTTACACTGGTACCTCAGGTGCTCCGTAAATTAAACATGGCACCCAGGAATCAATCCAGAAAAATCTGCGCTCCAAATGCCAAATAGTGCTGCTTCACCTCTGAGTCCTGCCATATCCAAACAGCAGTTTATGAGATATTTCCGTACTCTTAAGAAGTTGTTTTATAAATGTGAGGGCTTATTCAGACGAATGGGATATACGTCCGTGCAACACGCATGATTTTCACACGCGTCGCACGGACCTATATTAGTCTATGGGGCCGTGCAGACAGTTGCATGATTTTTACGCAGCGTTAGTCCGCTGCGTAAAAGTCACGACATATCCATTCTTTCTGCGTTTTTCGCTCCTCACGCACCCATTGAAGTCAATAGGTGCGTGAAAACCACGCATGGCACACGGAAGCACTTCTGTGGGACAAGCGTGATTCGCGCAACAGTGAAAAGGATGAATGAAGACAGAAAAGCACCATGTGCATCATACAGGGCTGACACACGGAGCTGTTAAGTGCCTTTTGCGCAGTCAAAATGCCGCATTTTTTGCGGGCGCAAAAAGCACGCACTCGTGTGAATCCAGCCCGAGGGTGCTTTTTCTCCTTTATTTGATGAGAAAATGAAACATTGAGCTAAAGCTACATCTTAGTGCGATTTTTTTTTTACATTTTCACTGCCTATTTCTAATAAAATATATGAGACACCTGTGGGGGTCAAACTCACTACACCCCTAGATGAATTGCTTGTACGGTGTAGTTTCCAAAATTGTCTTTTTGAGGTGTTTCCTTTGTTTTGGCATCACAAGACCTCTTCAAACCGGTCATGGTGCCTAAAATATAACCCGTTAGTGACCGGCCTATCGTGTTTCTACGTCGGTCACTAACGGGCCTTATTCCGATGCCATAGACTTTTTACGTCGCAGCATCGGAATAAGTTTACAGAGCAGGGAGCTGTCAGATCTCCCTGCTCTCAGCTGCTAGAGGCAGCTGAGGGCTGGGGGCGTCCCTGCTCTGCCGTGTGAGATCGATATTAGTATCGATCTCACACGTTTAACCCCTCAGATGCGGTGCTCAATAGCGAGCACCGCATCTGAGTGGTTTTGGAGAGAGGGAGGGAGCTCCCTCTCTCTCCCACCGACACCCGGCGATACGATCGCCGAGTGTCTGTGTCTCTAATGGCAGCCGGGGGTCTAATAAAGGCCCCCAGGCTGCCTGGAGTGAATGCCTGCTAGATCATGCCGCAGGCATGACCTAGCAGATGCCTGTTCGTGTTAAACGGACAGGCAGTAATACACTGCAATACAAAAGTATTTCAGTGTATTATAAATGCGATCGCAGAATCGCATATTATAGTCCCCTAGTGGGACTAGTAAAAAAGTGAAAAAAAAAGTTTAATAAAGTTAATTTAAAAAAAAAATGTGAAAAAAATGAAAAACCCAGCTTTTCCCCTTACAAAATGCTTTACTATTAAAAAAAACAAAATAAACTAGATAAAACTCAATTCTACAAATTTCTGCAGATAAGAACGATTATGAGAGAGATTCCATATCCATTACTCTCCCTACCTATGCCGGTTCTACGTACTTAAATAACCAATTAAAAACAATTAAAGGTATTCACACGTTTTATCAGATTGGTTCCCAATCACTTACCTTTGAAAATCAAACACATATCTAAATGGCATAGAGATCTGAACGGCCAATTTTCAGGAGACCAGTGGTTAAGAGCATTCTCCATCTCTCTTAAGTCCTCTTCCTGTACTAATCAAGAATTATATTATAAAATATTCTATAGATGGTATCACACTCCATATAAACTTTCCAGAATATACAGTGATGCATCGCCCCAATGTTGGAGAGGTTGTAACCATTTGGGATCCATACTTCACATATTTTGGGAATGTCCTTTATTATTAACCTTTTGGCAATCAATTAGCGCACTACTAAATGAGATTACAACTCAAAATATTAACCTCACGCCGGAACTTGGGTTACTACGGCTTAGAATTGATGTTATTCCCAAACAATTCCAAATTGTAATATGTCATATATTAATATCTGCCACATCAGCTGTAGCGTTCAGATGGAAAACATGTAACGTCCCGACCATCACAGACATCATTAAAAAAGTCAATACAAACTATCAATATGAATATATTTATGCCTGTAGCATACAGAGACATGACCGGTTCTGTAGAGATTGGATGTGTTGGAATAATTCTGTATATGCCGTACCTCTCCCTTTCTAGTGGGAGCTCATACGTTGTCTATTGTATACATTTTATTTTTTCTTTATGATGACCTGTATACGTTCTTCACAACATTTATTTTATTTACCTTTCTTTTATTATCCATATTATTTTGAATCCCATTTTCTCAAAATGTTAAAACTTATAGGTTAATTATTATTTGAGACTAACTATTTACTTCCACCTGTGAGTAGAACTGTTATACACATATTTTCTGATGTCTCAACTGTTTAATAAAGACATATTGAAACAGAAAAAAAAAAAAAAAAAAATTTAAAAAGTTACACATATTTGGTATCGCCGCGTCCGTAACAACCCCAACTATAAATCTATTACATTATTTAACCTGCACGGTGAACGCCGTAAAAAAATAAACTATGGAAAAATTGCTGTTTTCTGTGAATACTGACTTTAAAAAAATGTAATAAAAAGTGATCAAAAAGTCGGATCTACTCCAAAATGATACCAATAAAAACTACAAGTCGTCCCGCAAAAAAAAAGCCCTCATATGACCGCATGGGCGAAAAAATAAAAACGTTACGGCTCTTCAAATATGGAGACACAAAAACAAATAATTTTGAAAAAAAAAGCGTTTACTGTGTAAAAGTAGTAAAACATACAAAAACTATACAAATTTGGTAACGTTGCAATCATAACAACCCGCTGAATAAAGTTATTGTGTTATTTATACAACACGGTAAACGGCGTAGATTTAGGACGCAAAAAAGAGTGGCGAAATTTCAGATTTTTTTCTATTCCCCCCCAAAAAAAAGTTAATAAAAGTTAATCAATAAATAATATGTCCCCCAAAATGGTGCTATTAAAAAATACAACTTGTCCCGCAAAAAACAAGACCTTATACAGCTATGTCGACGCAAAAATAAGAAGGTTATAGCTCTTGGAATAAGACGATTGAAAAACGTAAAAAATAGCTTGGTCATTAAGGTCCAAAATAGGCTGGTCATTAAGGGGTTAATCTAATAAATAGCCCCAAAATCCACTAGGTGCTGCTTTGCTTCTGAAGTCTGTGTTTGTCTATTAGCACACTAGGGCCACATGTGGGATATTTCTAAAAACTGCAGAATCTGGACAATAAAATATGGGGATGCATTTCTCATGTAAGACCTTCTGTGTTACAGAAAAACTGGATTCAAATTGAATTTCTCCAAAAAAAAAATAAATAAAAATCTATATGAAATTTGTAAACTTCACCTCTACTTTGCTTCAATTCCTTTGAAACACCTAAAGGGTTAAGAAACTTTCTAAATGCCGTTTTGAATACTTTGACTGATGCAGTATTTAAAAAAGGTTGATTTTTTCTTGGGGGTGGGGGGGGGGGGGTTCCCAAAATATAGGCCCCTTAAAGCTACTTCAGTACTGAACCCTATAAAAATAGGCTTTTGAATTTTTTCTTGAAAATGTGAGAAATTGCTGCTAAACTTACAAGCCTTGTAACGTCAGAAAAATAATGTTCAAAAAATAATGCAAATCTAAAAGTAAGACATATGGGGGAGATGTTAATTAGTAACTGTATTACTATCTGTCTAAGGCATCATTTACATGAGCGTAATATATGCGCGTGCTTTTCACGCGTGTCATACGCACCTATATTACTCTATGGGGCAGTGCAGACAGTCCGTGGGTTTTGCGCAGCGTGAGTGCACTGCGTAAAACTCACGACATGTTCTATATTTCTGTGTTTTTCGCGCATCACGCACCCATTGAAGCCAATGGGTGCATGAAAACCACGCAGGTCGCACGGAAGCACTTCTGTGCGAACTGCGTGATTCGCGCATCAGCTGTCAAACTCTGAATGTAAACAGAAAAGCACCACGTGCTTTTGTTTACAAACATCCAAACGGTGTGTCATAATGATGGCGGCTGCGCGAAAATCACGCAGCCGTGCCTCATACACCGGTGACATACACAGCTGTTAAGTGCATTTTGCGCACGCAAAACGCCACGTTTTTTGCGTGCGCAAAAACGCACACTCGTGTAAATCAGGCTTTACAAGCAGATACATTCAAATTTATTTTAAAAAAAACACACATTTTTGCAATTTCTCAAGATGTTGGTGGTTTTCACAAATAAGCAATGAATTTGACAATTTTACCCCTGACAAAGTACAAATTTTCACAGGAAAACAATCTCAGAATCGCTTGGCTAGGTGAAAGCATTCCAAAGTTATTACCACATAAAGTGACGTCAGATTTTAAAAATGGGGCTCTGTCATTTAGTCCAAAAGTGGCTGCCGACAGGAAGGGGTTAAGGTCAGTTTTGGTGCATATTTTTATTTATTTTCTCTACCGATTTCTTTAGCAACTGGTGCGTGAAAGACGGACAGTACACAAACAACGTCTGTGTGCTGTCCGTGATTGTCACACCTCCATAGACTTTAATGGGCGACGTGGTCCACAAACTGACCAGAATAGGACGCAGTGAGTTCTGTGCAATGGAAACACTCTGCGTGAAAAATCAGTCTGAATAGCCCCATCGAAAGTCTGTGTGTTTTTTTTGTTTTGTTTTTTAAACGGACAGCACACAGATGTATACAATGTTTTCTGAATACGGCCTTCAAATGTTCCAAGCAGAGCAAAATATAAATGGTGGTGTTTAGGAAATAGCGGCACCTAGTGGCCAAGTTGCTTTTTACTCACAAGTAGCATCAGAGTTATTAAAAAATATAGCCATGATGCTAGTGAGAACAGAGGCGGTGTTGATTTTTGTGGTCATGTGTAGATGAGAAACTACTGAAGATTATGGACTTGCTTGGAAACGTGACAAAATTAATCTTAAATGTCCCTCTTTGACCATCTGATATGGTTTAAAGGTTTTTTAAAAAAAATAAAAATACAATTATGACGTAAAAACCCTGATCACTGTCTAAGTTTCGCCTAAAGTGGCCCATAAATGTTGGGGCCCAGCAATTACCCGACAAATGAGCAAACATTGACCTTAGTTGCCAGAGGAATCCCTTTAACATGACCAGTTCAAAAAATGTCAGATGACCAATACTATTGTGGCTAGTATATGCTGAAAATCGTGAATGAGTGGAATTCCCCTTTAAGGAAATAAACATGGTACCTAGGACAATGTTACTCCTTTTATGATGTACCAGTCATGTGACATTTCATATAAATTCAAAAACTTTCCACATTTTGCCCCATAGGGGAATTGTAAAAACAAGTATATACACCTATATTGAGTATGGTGGTGGGGGGGTGGTGGGGGGGGGGGGGGTCATCTGACCTCTGACTCACCAGGTGCGACGGCCGCAGACTCCAAGCAGGGTCTAGTGGAGAGATGGCCGCGCGTGAGAACAGCTTTTATTGAGGTGGCTCCAAATTGGCACTTCGATGTGATGGATCCAGACTGAATGAGTAGTTAATCCAAAGACCACGCAGAGACACTGATATTAGTGACACAGCACAATTTAATATTATCATCATTATATGGTCATATTAGATCAGTCAGAACATCATGTTAGTAAACAGACTCCCCCGGTGTTCCAGGGCTCTCTGATGTGCTGGTTTTAGCTGCTTTCCTCCATACTGTGCTTGTCAAACAGGTATTCACCCATGCCATTGCTGGGCGCCCCAAGCCGCTTCAGGTTGGTAATATGGTGTCCTATCGTCTTAATACGCTCCACGTGTTCTTCTAGATGCTCAGACTCCAGATAGTCGCACAGCTGCAGGTGAGAGTAAGGAGTAGTTTTGGGATAGGTTTATATTTGTAAAAAGAAAATTCACGTTTTTGCAAGAGGACAGCAAAACTGAAGCGTGTTGCTTTGAATGTGTAACAATTTTTCAATTTGACCACAGCATATGAATAGACCCTAAAACGTATTGTATTACAAGGTTGTTCTATTTTTTTTTTTTTTTTTTTATGTCAACCTCTGTTGAACTCCTGTTAAGTTTGACTACTAAAGGCCACCTATCCACTGCCCCCTGAGCACAAGGAGGTCCTGTTATTTGTTCTTAAAGAGGTTTCCCCATCTTAGACGTTTATGGCCATAAATGCGGGTCCCAGCTCTGGTACCCGCACCTATATAGAGTATGGGGGGGGGGGTGTCACCCAACCCCTGTCTCACCTGGTGCGCCAGCTGCTGGCCACAGACTCCAAGCAGGGTCCGGTGGAGAGGTGGCCGCGCATACTTACGGCTCTCTATTCTTTTTTTATAGTGGTCACGGAAACAACCAAGTAGCGCTTGCTTGGCCGTTTTTGTAACTCCCATTGAACAGCCATCTCTCCACTGGACTCCGCAGCCGTTGTACTGGGCAAAGCGGGAGTCAGGTCCTGTAGACCTGCCATAAATGTCTAAGATGGGGATACTTGAGGCACAAATGAGGCCACAAATGTTTTAACTAGTGATCACAAAGACCTCTCCCTTACCCATCTGCTGTTTTGAAATCTTCATGAACCCAGAAAACTGCCACCAAAAAAATGCATCACCTATATTTTTAGTCTATTTTCTGTACATAATTATAGGGGCAGCCATCTTGCCTGAGCTGCTGTGAAGAGTGTTTATAGTTATGCTCTACAGCAGCCATATGGACCATAGGAACCTGTGAACAGGAGGGGACCCATTGACTTCTATGGGAGAGTTTTCTAGGCACTCTGTGCAGAGGCCATTGTATAGGGAGGGGGAGGAGGGGAGCTGTATCCATCACCTATTGTTGTTGGTGGATCCGGTGTTATATATATCTAGGAATTAACTTGCATTGTAATCCTGCCTGTGATAATGAGGACTGCTAAGAAGTGATCTCTACAGAACAGGAAGTGTCAGTCTATTCTGAGGCTCAGTGGCCAGAGTGAAAACTGCAAGATTTTAGGATTTTTTTTATATAGATAATGAAGGAAAATTTAAAAAAAAAAAAAAAAAAAAAAAAAAAAAAATTTTAAATTTGTCTAACAAAACTTGTTTAAAGGCTATGTAAACCTTTGAAAGCATTATATATAATAAAATGTTTTATAGTATTTTAAATAAGTTTACAGTTGGGTTTTGTGAAAAAAAATAAAAAATTCTGTGTCGTCAGCATGACAGATTCAGTGAGCGCTGGTCCTATGTGACAGACACGCAGGATCCAGCTATTATCGATCACATCCAAGTTTCTGTACAGAAAAGACAGAATAAGAGTAAGGCCCCGACACTGCTGCGGCGAACAACCGCGCCAGAACCATGTTCAGCACAGCTGCCAAATACCCTGTTAACGGCCATTTGTTAATGCGGGTAAAACGTTCCTTTATCTACGAAAGTGTGGCCATTAATTAATATGCCCTTTATGGCCGCACGATTTTGCAGGTAAATGGCCGTTCTACCTGCAACAACGTGAGGCCATTAACAGGATATTTGACAGCCGCGCCGAAGATGGTGCTGGCGCAGTTGTTGTGGCTTTACCCTGGACCATCTTATCTATGTAGAAAGAGGCTGCAGAAATTCTGAAGTTTATGCAGAGGGTATGAAAAGACCATCTGGGATCCATACTGAAAGAACCAGACAGACACTCATCTTGATTTTGGCGACCATGATACGAGTGAATGCAGTTATATTTTAGGTTCATTAGAAGCCCAGCTGTTAGTATTACGTGTATATGTAGTCATGTCGCTGCATGGCATTAGAGGTATTTATACTTACATGGGGGTCTTTCCGATCTGTTGCCACATTATGCAATTCCAGTACAGCCTGGTTAACAGTCTTCTCCAAGGTCAGGGCTGTTTGCATCGCATCCAAGGGGCTTCCCCATTCATCACGTTCTGGTTTCTGGACAACAACATGGCATAGGAGACATCTTACATAAAGGCTTAAATGGGGGAACTAATTTAATCAAGGAATTTCCAATCATTTATAATATTGTGTGCAAAGTATCATAATAAAAAAATTATATATAGGATACATAAAAATAATAATGTTTACACACTATTGGTATTACACAAGTCTAGGCTCCCTGCATAAAAGTATAATTAAAGCTGCACTACCACATATGGCCTCTAGGTGCTACTGTACTTCGTCAAATAATGGGCAGATCTATCAATATATAACCTGGTGAAAAACGTGCATTTGAGGATCCTGAAAACTACCCCATGTGGTATACATCATATTAACAAATAGTTGCGCTGTTTGATGAGGCTAACAACTAAATTTAAGATACTTTTGAATTTTGTATTTTAAGGCTGGGTTCACACGTCATGGTCAAGATGCGCAGTTTTGCCGCAATTTTGGAAAATCGTGGGTAAAATGCACTTTTACCGCAACGTGTGAATCCAACCTAAAAGCTACATTACAGGAGTGCGGCATAGTATAACAATATTGGGTCCAGAAAGTACAAAACACAGGCTCAAATACGTAATTGAGGGGCCTTGGTACAGATTTAGCATCGGAGCCAAAGTTACGGCTCTGGCTCTGCTATATATTTACTATATAAAAATTGCTGCTGCTTTTACCTGTTTCACAACAGTTGTTAGCGGTACTAAACATGATAGTTAAGTGATTATGTTATTATTTTCTATAAGGCACATATGGGGGGAATTACACTGGGTATGGGAGGGGGCTGTCTGATATGATGGCAGCTATAGGGTTGCATTATACTGTGTGGGGGCAGCTACGGGGTGCATTATACTGTGTGGGGGGCAGCTACGGGGTGCATTATACTGTGCGGGGGGCAGCTACGGGGTGCATTATACTGTGCGGGGGGCAGCTACGGGGTGCATTATACTGTGTGGGGGGCAGCTACGGGGTGCATTATACTGTGTGGGGACACACACACTTCCTTTTGCTAGCAAACCCCTGTAACAGGTTTTCTATACTAGTAAAGTTATAATAGAGGCGGGCAGAAGAGCTCTATACCTACGGCACCCGTCACAGCTTGTACGGCTCTGCCATGTGCATGGGGCTTTATGTCTATATTTTATCTGCACGGAGGCCGATTACACTATGTTTTTTCCCCTCCATCTCACCTTGACGTCCTGTAGAACGACACGTCCACCACGTGCGTTCTGATATTTCATGAATTTCTCAGCATGCTCGTTCTCTTTATGGCTCTGCTCCTTGAAGAACTCAGCCACATGGTGAAGGGCTACATCATCACGGTCAAAAAAGTAGAACTTGAAAAAAGGAAGAAAGATATTAGGAGCACATAGAAAGTCAAAATAAAAAGAAAATTATACATGTGTGGACCAGGAAAAATGCCACCAGGCAGACAACGTCTCTTGTTGGTCCCCCCTGTGCCCTGTTCTAAACTGCACGATTATTTAAAAAAAAAAAAACCCCAAGGAAGGTTTCCCACGATTAGGCATTATCCATGATGCTAGGAGTCCCTGCCTCGTTGCAGAATTACTGTCCCGTACTAAAAGCCTGATTAAAGTACGGGACAGTTTTTCCACAGCGAGGCAGGGACTCCTAGCATCATAGCTATCTATGATGCTAGGAGCCCGGCTCCCTGCAGTGTGTTCGGTCCGGGAAATACTGCCGACATACGGACCGTTTATCACGGACTGAACACGCTCGTGTAAGTCCAGCTATATTCCCACAAACATGGAGTTTTGCACGCGTAAAAACGCACAGCAATTTTCTTGCTTGTCAGTTTCGTATCCGTCTGCGTTTTTAATGCACGTATGTCAAGCGGTTTTTAAGTCAGCAAAGAGGTTTTTTTACTTCTCATCACTGCTTCAGCAACGGGTGCGTGAAAAACACAGCACACAGATGCGGTCCATTTTTTTTCACGTACCCATTGACTTCAAGGGACTACGTGGTGCTCAGAAACGCACCAAAATAGGACATGCAGTGGGTTTCACGCAACAGACACGCTGAATAGCCTCATTGAATGTTATAGGTCCGGACAGCACACGGACGTGAAATACGCTCATCTGACTAAGGCCTTAAAAAAAGAGTTCTCTGGAGTAATACAGGGGAAAGCCACGGCCAGCCAAGTATTTCACCTACATAGGCATTTTACCCAACCTCTGGGACCCCAAATGATGCCTACAACGAGGGTTACAGAAATCACGCATAACGTAAACCCAGACTATGGGGACTGTGCAATGCGGGAAACAACAGGTCCACCTTGCTGCCAGCACACGGAGATAACGGCACTTTCTTACTAAATTAAAGGTCAATGTTTGTTTTAGAGCCAGGTGGAAAATCTGGAACACTTACCATGGACAGGTAGGTATAAGAGGAGTACATTTTGAGGTTCACCATACGATTAATCGCCGCCTCGGTGTCATGGCTGTAGTTCTGACGCAGTTGAGATTGCATCTTCCCGGTTGGTTAACGGATCTCGGTCTTTGAGAACGCAGGTAAATTTGTTCTGCTGATGGCGCCAGGCAGCGTTCCGTTCAATCACTGTTGAAGCAAGAACTCTTTCTGACTGGGAGGTTTCAAATCCTATGAGGATTTTTATAGTGTCGTGAGTCCCACAGGATGAAGTCACGCCTCACACTTCAGTGATCACACATCCCATTCTGCTGAGTCAATTGGACACCTGAGCCAGAAGCTGCTAATGTTACAAATGACTCTATTTCATTAGAATTACTGCAGAGTCATGATGTTTTCCTAATGGCGAATATTTTTTATAAACTTGTCAGATACAATTCTGCAAGATTAAGACATTTCTTCAGTCTACATTGCATTGGTAGGAGTCCCAGCAGCAGGACACCCTGTGATCAGTTTATTGCCGGCCCCTGTAACAAAATGGGATTGTCCAAATCAGATAACTCCCTTAATGTAATTTGCTAATATTTTAACGAAGGAGCCTCCAGCTTCAGTGGTAAGGCCTCATGCACACGACCGTAGATTTCATCCGTAATTACGGACCCATTCATTTCTATGGCCACTGGAGCCGTGTGAGGGCTTATTTGTTGCGGGACAATCTGTAGTTTTCATTGGTACCATTTTGGGGTAAATGCGATTTTTTGATCACTTTTTATTTAAAATTTTTGGCAAGCAAGGTGACCAAAAACCAGCAATTTTAATAATGTTTTTTTGTTTTTTTACGGCGTTCACCATGCGCTATAAATGACAATTTTACTTTATTCTGCGAGTTGATACAATTACGGCGATACCAGATGTATATCGTTTTTTTATGCTTTGCAGCGTCGGCACAATAAAATCACTTTTGTTTCAAATAATAAATTTTTTGTGTTGCCATATGTGAGAGCCATAACTTTTTATTTTTCCATCAAAAAAGCGGTGGGAGGGGCTTGTTATTTGGAGGACGGGCTGTCGTTTTTAATGGTATAATATTAGGGTACATGCAACTTTTAGATCACTTTTTTTATTCTGTTTTGGGAGGGGTAGTGACTACAAAAAGCGATTCTGGAATATTTTTTATTTTTTTTACGTGTTCACCGTGCGGGTAAAATAGCCTGATATTTTTATAGTTTGGGTCTTTACGGACGCGGTGATACCACATATGTGTACTTTTTTTTAAATGTTTTCCATTTTTTCCTATGATAAAAGACTTATTATGGGAAAAAAGGCGATTATTGTTTTTTTAACGTGAAACTTTTATTTTTTAACTTTTTTAAATTTTTATTAACTTTTTTTTTTTGTCCTACTAGGGGAATTGAAGGCATGAAGCCCTGATCGCTATTCTAATACACTGCCCTACCTACATAGTGCAGTGTATTGGGGTATGTTCACACGCTTAGGGTATGTGCCCACACACTAATTACGTCCGTAATTGACGGACGTATTTCGGCCGCAAGTACCGGACCGAACTCAGTGCAGGGAGCCGGGCTCCTAGCATCGTACTTATGTACGATGCTAGGAGTCCCTGCCTCGCAGCAGGACAACTATCCCGTACTGAAAACATGATTACAGTACGGGACAGTTGTCCTGCAGCGAGGCAGGGACTCCTAGCATCGTACATAACTATGATGCTAGGAGCCCGGCTCCCTGCACTGTGTTCGGTCCGGTACTTGCGGCGAAATACGTCCGTCAATTACGGACGTAATTAGTGTGTGTGCACATTACCCTTAACCAAAAACTTCTGAAAATACTGAGCAGTTTTCAAGGGGAAACAGCTCCTGATTTTCAGAAGTTTTTTGAGCAACTCACGATTTTCGCAGTGTTTTTTACGGCTGTTTTTCTATAGAGTCTATGAAAAACGGCTCTAAAAACGTTCCAAGAAGTGACCTGCACTTCTTTTTCATGGGCGTCTTTTTATGTGCCATTTTCGGAAAGCGAGGCGTAAAAAAACGCCCCGTTGGAACAGAACGCCGTATTTCCCATTGAAATTAATAGTTTAATAATGTTAATGATAATGTTTGCAGGCGTTCTGCTTCCGATTTTTCAACTGTTTTTTTGATCGTTTACGGTCCGAAAAATGGCTGAAAACACTACGTGTGAACATACCCTTAGAGCTGTCAGCTATTCACTGACAGCAAGCCGATTAGGCTTCTGTACTAGGAGGCCATTGTTAGGGCTATGGTTGCCATAGCAACCATCGGCACCCCTGCAGGTGCCCATTGTTGCCATTAGCAACCATCGGGTGCTCTCTAACCACCTAGATGCAGCGATCGCTTTTCATCGCTGCATCTAAGGGGCTAATCGTCCGGATTGGAGGTCCGGTCCTGGCCATTACAGCATACAGCCGACACCCGGTGGTGATGACGCTGGCTCAGCTTCTGAGTCAGCTCCAGCACATACATGTTCTCAAAGAGCTGTGATTGGTCAGTCTGCTGTGACTGACCGATCACAGCGATCGCCGGCAGGGGACCTCTGTGATTGGTCCCCTGCTGTCTTACTGTGCCGATCAACTGTCATAAACAGTTGATGGCACATTTCTGTCACCCTGTCCTTTGACAGGGTGACAGTTGTTAGCCAGGACGCACCGGTACGTCCCGGTGCCTTAAAGCACTGCAATATAGGACGTACTGGTGCGTCCTGGTGCGGCAAAGGGTTAAGCACGGACGCTTGCTTTAATCTTAAGGTTCAGGCCAATGGTAAATAAAAAAACAAAACACATTTGTAAAATCGCTGAGTCATCCCCTGGAACAGAAAAGTCTGCAATTCAGCCTGTGTACTGTAGGGTGACGGTCTGAAGGGAAATGATTAAAACGGAATAAAACCACAAGGTTATACATATAAAAATATTATTGCTGACACAATAAAAAATATTTATCATAAAATTGATGGTAGATGCATACGTGATACGCGTAGTCTGAATAAAGAATAAACCTTGAGGTGAAAGCAAGTTTCCGTGCTTCATGTCAGCAGCGCTGTAACATATATCCCAGATTTGCTTTTCCTGCTCTCCTTTTATAGCGGTGGCATTAGGCTGTGTTCACACTGAGTTTTTTGCAGGAGGAAAATTCTGCCTCAAAATTCAGTTTGGGATTTTGAGGTAGATTTTGACCTTCCTGCACTCAGTTTGCCGCGATTTTCACAGCGTTTTTCGCTCGCGCACATTGAGTGCTACGGGCAAAAAACTCAGCGAAATACACTTTCTCTGCCTACCATTGATGTCAATGGGAGGTCAGAGGCGTAACCGCGCGAAGATAGGGCATGTCCCTTCTTTCTCCCGCCTCCCATTGAAATCAATGTGAGGCATTTTTGGCCGGTTTTTGAGAGCGGTTTCCACGCCAAAAAACTTGTCAAAATACTCCGTGTGAACAGGGCCTTACTGTCAACTGGCTGGGATAAAGCTGCAGTTGACTATATTATAACCTATGTCTACACCAGAGTTGTGCCACATCTACCTCAGGTGAGCAAAACCACTTCTGTCTTCTGCTTCCCTCCACACTGAGGGGACCTGCACATTGAGGCGCTGTGTACCCTTTTACTTTTAGGGTATGTTCACACGGAGTGTTTCCAGGCGTATTTCATGGTGTTTACGCCTCGAAAAACGGCTGAAAAAAACGGAAGCAGAATGCCTACAAACATCTGCCCATTGATTTAAATGGGAATAAGGCGTTCTGTTCCGATGGGGCGTTTTTTACGCCTCGTTTTCCAAAAACATCTGTGAAAAAGAAGTGCATGTCACTTCTTGAGCCGTTTTTGGAGCCATTTTTCATTGACTATAGAAAAACAGCTCCAAAAACGGCGCGAAAATCGCAAGTTGCTAAAAAAAACGTATGAAAATCAGGGGCTGTTTTCCCTTGAAAACAGCTCCGTATTTTCAGAAGTTTTGGAGTTTGCGTGTGCACATACCCTTAGTATGATCATGGGCCCTGTAAAAAGTAGTTTTATTTGATTTTTACTAATTTTTATTTGATTGACTTATTTTATTTGATTTTATAACTGATTGACATTTTTTTTTTTAAGTCCCACCAGGGGACTTCACTATGCGATCTGCTGATCGCATATATAATGCTTTGGTATACTTAGTATACCAAAGCATTATTGCCAGTCAGTGTAAGGGCAGATTCAGACGAACGTTGCGTTTTTGCGCGCGCAAAAACCACTTGACAGCTGCGTGTGTCATCCGTGTATGATGCACGGCTGCGTGATTTTCGCGCAGCCGCCATCATAGAGATGAGGCTAGTCGACGCCCGTCACTGTCCAAGGTGCTGAAAGAGCTAACTGATCGGCAGTAACTCTTTCAGCACCCTCGACAGTGAATGCCGAACACAATATCGAGAAACCTGTTAAAAAAAAAGTAAAAGTTCGTACTTACCGAGAACTTCCCTCCCGGCCGTTGCCTTGGTGACGCGTCCTTGGTGACGCGCCTCTCTTGACATCGGGCCCCACCTCCCTGGATGACGCGGCAGTCCATGTGACCGCTGCAGCCTGTGCTTGGCCTGTGATTGGCTGGAGCTGTCACTTGGACTGAATTGTCATCCCTGGAGGTCAGACTGGAGGAAGAAGCCGGGAGTTATCGGTAAGTCAGAACTACTTTTTTTTTTTTTACAGGTTCATGTATATTGGGATCGGAAGTCACTGTCCATGGTGCTGAAACAGTTTAACTCTTTCAGCACCCTGGACAGTGACTATCTCCTGACGTCGCGTACCGGAATTTTTTTTGCCGGGTTCGGCCAAAACGAGTTCGGCCGAACCCGGTGAAGTTCGGTTCTGTTGTCCGGGTTCGCTCATCTCAAAGACACTCCGTTTGGATGTTTGGAAAAAGAAAAGCACGTGGTGCTTTTCTGTTTACATTCATCCTTTTGACAGCTGGTGCGACCTGCGTGGTTTTCACGCACCCATTGACTTCAATGGGTGCGTGATGCGCGAAATACGCGGAGATATTGAGCATGTCGCGCTTTTTGCGCAGCTGACAAACGCTGCGCAAAAAGCACGGACTGTCTGTACTGCCCCATAGACTTGTATTGGTCTGTGCGTGGCGCGTGAAAACCACGCGGCCTGCACGGACCCAATACACGTTCGTGTGAATCCCCCCCTAAGGGTATGTTCCCACAGCAGCGTCCGTAACGGCTGAAATTACAGTGCTGTTTTCAGGAGCAAACAGCACCGTAATTTCAGCCGTAATGGCATGTTGAGGCGCTATTTGCTGCATCCATTACGGACGTTAAATGAAGCTGGTTTTCTACATGTGAAGAAGTGACAGGCACTTCTTTGACACGGGTGTCTTTTTTACGCCCCGCCTTTTGACAGCGGGGCGTAAAAAAAATGACCGTCTGCACAGAACATCGTAAGACCCATTCTAATGACGACGCTATTGAGCCGCTATTTCGAACGTAATTCAGGGCAAAAACGCCCGAATTAGGTCCGTAATTAGTGTGTGTGAACATACCCTAAAACTGACAGGCAACCTGTTAGGTCATGCCTCCGGCATCGCCTAACAGGCATTTGCTGAAGACAGACCTGGGGGTCTTTGTTAGGTCCCCGGCTGTCATGGAAATCCGACGGCGACCCGCGATTTCTTTGTGGGGGCGCCGATCGGGTGACAGAGGGAGCTCCCTCCCTCTGTCAAACACATTAGATGCCGCTGTCACTATTGACAGCGGCATTTAATGGGTTAAACTGCCGGAATCGGAGCGTGCTTCGATTCCGGCAGTTGCAGCAGGAGCCAGGCTGTGTATAACAGCCGTGCTCCTGCCGCTGATCGCGTGGGTACAGTGTCAGTACCCGCGCCATCACAGGACGGATATATCCGTCCTCCTGCGCGAACTAGCAGCTGCTGAGGACGGATATATCCGTCCTTCGGCGTTAAGGAGTTAAAACCTGCATACTAAAGCAACAGTACAATGACAGTAAATAAACAGCAATTTTCCTGGGTATTACACTGGTACCTCAGGTGCTCCGTAAATTAAACATGGCACCCAGGAATCAATCCAGCAAAATCTGCGCTCCAAATGCCAAATAGTGCTGCTTCACCTCTGATTCCTGCCGTATATCCAAACAGCAGTTTATGACAACATATGAGATATTTCCATACTCTGAAGAAGTTGTTTTATAAATGTGAGGGCTTATTCAGACGAACGGGATATACGTCCGTGCAACACGCATGATTTTCACACGCGTCGCACGGACCTATATTAGTCAATGGGGCCGTGCAGACAGTTGTGTGATTTTTACGCAGCGTTAGTCCGCTGCGTAAAAGTCACGACATATCCGTTCTTTCTGCGTTTTTCACGCATCACGCACCCATTGAAGTCAATAGGTGCGTGAAAACCACGCATGGCACACGGAAGCACTTCCGTGGGACAAGCGTGATTCGCGCAACAGTGAAAAGGATGAATGAAAACAGAAAAGCACCACGTGCATCATACAGGGCTGACACATGAAGCTGTTAAGTCTCTTTTGCGCAGGCAAAACGCTGTGTTTTTTGCGTGCGCAAAAAGCACAAGCTCGTGTGAATCCAGCCCGAGGGTGCTTTTTCTCCTTTATTTGATGAGAATATGAAACATTGAGCTAAAGCTACATCTTAGTGCGATTTTTTTTTTTTTTTTTTTTTTTCACTGCCTAGACCTTCTGTGTTACGGAAAAACTGGATTCAAATTGAATTTCTGCAAAAAAAATAAATATATATATATATGAAATTTGTAAACTTCACCTCTACTTTGCTTCAATTCCTTTGAAACACCTAAAGGGTTAAGAAACTTTCTAAATGCTGTTTTGAATACTTTGACTGATGCAGTATTTAAAAAAGGTTGATTTTTTCTTGGGGGTGGGGGGGTGGGTTCACAAAATATAGGCCCCTTAAAGCTACTTGAGAACTGAACCCTATAAAAATAGGCTTTTGAAATTTTTCTTGAAACGTCCTAGAAATGTTCAAAAAACGATGCAAATCTAAAGTAGTCATATGGGGATGTTAATTAGTGACTACGGTATTGTGTGTATTACTATCTGTCTTAGGCCTTATTTACACAAGCGTGTGCGTTTTGCGCACGAAACCATGCTGCGTATTGCGCGCGTTGACATTGCGTTTGCACTGCGTATACGCAGCGTTGTTTCGTTTTAAACGCGCACACGACCAGCGTTTGCAACGCGCGTAAAAAATGCAGAGGTGATTAATGCGAGGCCAGCCTACAAATAGGCCTGCTGGCCCAACCCCTGCTTGCTGGGAAAACAGGTTTTGCGCCTTAATTTCCGCCTCTGCGGAAACCCCAGTGTGTATTTCTCCATTGAAGTTGTAATTGGCTTTGCACGGCACACTTATGCCTTCTCAGTCGCTGGCACGTGTGCTTCTCGCCTGCATGATCTCGCGTCGTTTTGGGGAGCGTCGACCCATGCTGCAGCACCAGACGCGTGGAAGATGTCGCATTTGGGTTCATCCACTTGTGGCCCAACGTACGACCAAAGGCCATTTCCATTCCCTGTATGAGGACTTACGCCGGCACCCCAAAAAATTTAGAGCGTTCTTCCGCTTGCCTGTGGCCACATTTGACCTTCTGCTTGAGCAGATTCGCCCTCGTATCACCTACAAGAATACCGACATGAGACGCTGCATTTCCCCTGAGGAACGTCTGCTTGTGACCTTGAGGTATGTGTGCAGTTGCAATTACTTAGTCAATGCTGCTGTCAGTTTTACCAGCCCCCCTAACATGTGTTGTGGCTTTCTTTTTCTCTCTTTGCTTTCTAGATTTCTGGCCACAGGCAATAGTTATCATTCGTTACATTTCGAATTTCTTTTGGGAGTGATCACCATTTCGTTCATTGTCACATCCACCTGTGTCGTGTTGTGGCAAAGCTTAAAAAGCACGGTCATGCCTCAGCCCACGACAGAACAGTGGTTACGAATTTCAGAGGGATTTCTTAGAGCAAGTCAATTTCCTATTTGCATTGGTGCCCTAGACGGCAAACACATTCGGGTGAAAAAGCCCCCACGCAGTGGCTCGCGATACTATAACTACAAACAGTTTTTTTCTATGGTATTGTTGGCCTTGGCGGACACAAATTATTGTTTCACTATTGTAGACATCGGCTCGTATGGAAGCTCTGCAGATGCACGCATATTCCGTTCATCCAGAATGGGGAAGCGACTCGTGAATAATCGACTGGCAGTGCTGGAACCTTCCATGCTCCCTGGCTCCAGCGGACCCCCAATCCCATATGTCATCGTGGCGGATGAGGGGTTTGCCCTGACAAGGCAAGTCATGCGGCCTTTTGCAAGAAGGGGCTTGGATGAGCGTCGGCGCATGTTCAATCTCCGCCTAGGACGAGCTCGTAGATGTGTGGAATGTGCCTTTGGCATTATGTCGAACAGGTGGCGGGTCTTTCTGACGACAATGCAATTGTCCATGCAGAATGTGACGTGTTATACAAGCGTGTGTCGTTCTGCATAACTTCTGCCACATTAATGATGCAAGCTTTGATGCAGAATATATCCTAACACATGCAGCCACCAGCGACACCGGCTATTCCTCTCGGCCGATCTCTCACATACGGGCTTCGAGTGCGGAATACTTTGGTGGCATATTTTGAGTGCCCATCAGGAGCCGCACCGTGGGGGCGTGATGACATTTGAAGGGTTGTCTATTTTTTGGAGGCTTCAGGACACAGGTCCCAAGTGGCCAGTGTTTGTTGTTTTATGTTTTGTTCGTGTAGGGTTAGGGACTCGCAAAACATGAGGACCCTTGACGCGGGTTGCGAGCTTACATCTGTCGGGGTTTGATCAGTAGATTTGCCATTGGGAAACATGTTTTCAGGAGATAGAATGACGGTCGGCCAAAAGTTAGGCGAATCCAATTGCGACTGTCCTTAGTGTGCTTAGAGTCCCATGACAGCACCCAAACGTTCTCATCTCTTGCAAACAATGACAAACCCCGATAGATGAACTAAAACCTCATAACATGTGTGCACGCATTGGGGCCAAAGCCCAGAAGTGACTGAGTGTATAGGCGAAATAAATGTGGGGCAAAGATTGTGTTGAGGGGTGTGAAATAAAAACAACACGCAATAGAAACAATGAACATCCATGTTTTATGTGTTTGTAATTCACACTACCGAAACATGGTGTGGACAGAAACAACAAAAGGCATTAGAAACAAAATAACACCAACATGGTGTAAAAGACATAAGGGACGAGTTGCCATCCCTTAACAAATAGTGAGGCCAACTTGGAGCACACCATCACACTCACAGGTGTTGGTAGTGGTGGCCCGGGGAGGAATAAGCAGACCTGGAGCTGCGGAGGATGTTCCTCGCCAGCCTAGTGGTGCTGATGTTGGCCGTGGTACGTTGGGGCAGGGAACGGGGGAGGCATAGGTCGCATATAGGGGTGCGGCCGTGCGATCGGGGTGGGTGGATGGTAGGGTGCCGGCAAATGTGGCGTGGTGGGTGGCGTGGCAAATCTGTGCCACTGTTCTATTGCCGTGAAGCAGTGGTTTGGATTGTGGGGGGGTGTGGAGGCGTCGATCAACGTTATGATCGAGGCATGGAGCCGAGCCATGCGATCCATAGGGACCAGGCGGAGTAGGGGAACAATGCCACGGGCAAAAAAGTCCTGTCCATCCTCATCCGCGGCTCGGCTCAGGTATTCTAAAACCCGGCTATCCACTTGGCCGCCGGCGGAGGGCTGCGGAGCACGGCGCCGGCGAGTTGTGGTTCGCAGGGGGCGCTCCTCAGGCGCAGAGGCGACGGCCCGTGCAGACTGTACAGGGGCGGGGTGCAGGGGTGTCGGCTCCGGGCTAAGGGGCAGGTCATGGGCAGCAGGTGGTTGCGGCTGAGACTCAGCGATGGTGTCGTCGGCTGTGTCCTCCAAATTGTCGGTGGTTCTGGAATGGGAAAACAGGGTTAGAACACAGAGATCATTGCCCACAACAACACGATGGCAAACAGGACCTGGGCGACAAAACATTAGACACATGCAAAAGCACAATCTCTTACGTCCGCATTTCCATAATGTCCTTCAAGAACATCAGCTGCTTCATGTATATGTAGGGGCGCTTACGCGAGCCCCCATCTCCGCTGCGTCCCTTTTCCCCGATTTCTCGGCGAAATTGGTTGCAGCAGCTCCACCACCGTGTTTTTATATCTTGGACTGTTGGAGGAAACGCAAATACATGGTGACATATTGCGACAACGCCATAACAACTCTGCCCTATCAAAAAATGAGGGGCCCTACCCTGGTAATGACATGGTACACTGATGCGCCTGCTACACAAAAGGTCATTTGGCAATGGAGCGGAAGACACATACAGGGCCACAGTACGTCAATAGGGAGGACATTGCATTGCTTAAAAACACATGGTACTCACCCATCCGACTGCGGTCACGGGTTCGGCCACACTCCCATTCCTCACCAAAAAGATCCTTGGCGATCTCCTCCCAGGCGTCCTCCTTGGCCGTGCGGTCGTGGTACGACTCTGCACGAGTGTTCCATATAGCAGCATGGCCCTGGACCAGGCTGATGAGGCGCTCCACGTCAAGCCCACGCAGCAAGCCTGCAGATCTCTGGGGAGTGTAGATTCTCTTCACACAGGCTTGCCCACTCACAGAGAATACGCAAGCACTTCCTGGTTTTTGTTTGCTTTGTCCAGCTTTATAAACTCTTTTGCATGGACAGAACAAGTGGTGTGAAAATCGCGCATGCAACGCAGGAGCATCCGTGTGGCATGCATGGTTTTCACACACCCATTGACTTCAATGGGTGCATGATGCGCGAGAAACGCATGATTTTAGAACATGTCGTGAGTTTTACGCAACGCACTCGCGCAGCGCAAAAATCACAGACTGTCTGCACTGCCCCATAGAGTAATATAGGTGCGTACGTCACGCGTGAAAAGCACGCGTGTATATTACGCTCGTGTAAATGAGGCCTTACAAGCAGATACATTCACATTTATAAAAAAGATAATTTTTGCAATTTCTCAAACTGTTGGTGTTTTCCACAAATAAGCCAGGAACTTGACAATTTTACCCCTGATATAAAGTACAACTTTTCACAGGAAAACAATCTCAGAATCACTTGGCTAGGTGAAAGCATTCCAAAGTTACCACATAAAGTGACGTCAGATTTTAAAAATGGGGCTCTGTCATTTAGTCCAAAAGTGGCTGCCGACAGGAAGGGGTTAAGGTCAGTGTTGGTGCATATTTTTTTTTTTCTCCCGATTTCTTTAGCAACTGGTGCGTGAAAGACTGACAGTAGACAAATGACGTCTGTGTGCTGTCCGTGATTTTTACACCCCCCATAGACTTTAATGGGCGATGTGGTCCACAAAACGGACTAGAATAGGACACAGTGAGTTCCGTGCAATAGAAACATGCTGCGTGACAAATCACTAATGTCTGAATAGCCCCTTCAAATTGCAAAAGTCTGTGTGCCGTTTTTTTTTTTTTTAATGGACAGCACACAGATGTATACAATGTTTTCGGAATAAGGCCTAGAATGTTCCAAGCAGAGCAAAATATAAATGCAGTGGTGTTTAGGAAATAGCGGCACCTAGTGGCCAAATTGCTTTTTACTCACAAGTAGCATCAGAGTTATTAAAAAATATAGCCATGATGCTAGTGAGAACAGAGGCTGTGTTGATTTTTGTGGTCATGTGTAGATGAGAAACTACTGAAGATTATGGACTTGCTTGGAAACGTGACAAAATTAATCTTAAATGTCCCTCTTTGACCATCTGATATGGTTTAAAGGTTTTTGTCCGTGACCAAACTTGTGTAGAACGGTCAAAAGACAAAAAAATAAATTATGAGGACATAAAAACCCTGATCACTGTCTAAGTTTCGCCTAAAGCGGCCCATAAACATTGGGGCCCAGCAATTTGACAAATGAGCAAACATTGACCTTAGTTGCCAGGGGAATCCCATTAACATGACCAGTACTATTGTGGGTAGTATATGCTGAAAATCCAATCTAAACGTGAATGGGTGGAATTCCCCTTTAAGGAAATAAACATGGTACCTATGACAATGTTACTCCTTGTATGATGTAATGGTCATTGACACTTCATATAAATTCAAAAAAAACTTTCCACATTTTGCCCCATAGGAGAATTGTAAATACAAGTATATACACCTATGGGGGGGGGGGGGGTCATCTCACCAGGTGCGACGGCCGCAGACTCTAAGCGGGGTCTAGTGGAGAGATGGCCGTGCATGAGAACACCTTTTTTTGTGGTAGCTCCAAATTGGAGCTTCGATGTGATGGATCCAGACTGAGTAGTTATGCAGAGACATACTGATATTAGTGACACCGCACAGCTTTATTATTATCATTATATGGTCATATTAGATCAGATAACATCATGTTAGTAAACAGACTCGCCCGGTGTTCCAGGGCTCTCTGATGTGCTGGTTTTAGCTGCTTTCCTCCATACTGTGCTTGTCAAACAGGTATTCACCCATGCCATTGCTGGGCGCCCCAAGTCGCTTCAAGTTGGTAATATGGTGTCCTATCGTCTTAATACGCTCCACGTGTTCTTCTAGATGCTCAGACTCCAGATAGTCACACAGCTGCAAGTGAGTAAGTTTTGGGATAGGTTTATATTTGCAAAAACAAAGTCAAGTTTCTTTCTAAAGGACAGCAAAATTGCAGCGTGTTGCTGTGAATGTGTAACAATTGTTCAATTTGACCCTAAAACATTGTATTAAAAGTTTTTTTTTATTTTTATGTCAACCTCTGTTGAACTCCTGTTAAGTTTGACTACTAAAGGCCACCTATCCACTGCCCCCTGAGCACAAGGGGTTTCCCCCATCTTAAACGTTTATGGCCTTAAATGTGGGTCCCACCTCTGGTACCCGAACCTATATAGAGTATGGGGGGGGGGGGGATCACCCAACCCCTGCCTCACTTGGTGCGCCAGCTGCTGGCCACAGACTCCAAGCAGGGTCCAGTGGAGAGGTGGCCGCGCATATTCACAGCTCTCCATTCTTTTTTTTATAGTTGTCACGGAAACAACCAAGTAGCGCTTGCTTGGCCATTTTCGTAACTCCCATTCAACAGCCATCTCTCCACTGGACCCCGCAGTCGTTGTACTGGGCAAAGCGGGAGTCAGGTCCTGTAGACATGCCATAAATGTCTAAGATGGGAATACTTGAGGCACAAATGAGGCCACAAAAGTTTTAACTAGTGATCACAAAGACCTCTCCCTTACCCATCTGCGGTTTTGAAATCTTCATGAACCCAGAAAACTGACACCAAAAAAATGCATCACCTATATTTTGTCTATTTTCTGTACATAATTATAGGGGCAGCCATCTTGCCTGAGCTGCTGTGAAGAGTGTTTATAGTTATGCTCTACAGCAGCCATATGGACCATAGGAACCTGTGAACAGGAGGGGGACCCATTGACTTCTATGGGAGAGTTTTCTAGGCACTCTGTGCAGAGGCCATTGTATAGGGAGGGGGAGGAGGGGAGCTGTATCCATCACCTATTGTTGATGGTGGATCCGGTGTTATCTATATCTAGGAATTAACTTGCATTGTAATCCTGCCTGTGATAATGAGGACTGCTAAGAAGTGATCTCTACAGAACAGGAAGTGTCAGTCTATTCTGAGGCTCAGTGGCCAGAGTGAAAACTGCAAGATTTTAGGATTTTTTTTTTTTTTAATATAGATAATGTAAGAAAATGTAAAAAAAAAATAAAATTTGTCTAACAAAAACTTGTTTAAAGGCTATGTAAACCTTTGAAAGTATATATATATATATATATATATATATATAAAAATCAGTGTTTTATAGTATTTTAAATAAGTTTACAGTTGGGGTTTGTTAAAAAAAAAAAAAAAAAAAATTTACTTTGAGATTCTGTGATGTCAGCATGACGGACAGCTTCAGTGAGCGCTGGTCCTATGTGACTGACAAAATCTATTTTGTCTATCTGATATTGGGGACCGCGGATCCGGTCCTATTGAGGCGTGCACCCACTTGTGGTCTAGTGCTGTGGTAATTTTCTGCTTTGGTCCTATGTGACTGACACGCAGGATCCAGCTATTATCGATCACATCCAAGTTTGTGTACAGAAAAGACAGAAGAGTAAGGCCACATGGAGCGGCCCTGACACTGCTGCGGCGAACAACCGCGCCAGAACCCTGTTCAGCACAGCTGCCAAATACCCTGTTAACGGCCACGTGTTAATGCGGGTAAAACGTTCCTTTATCTGCGAAAGTGTGGCCATTAATTAATATGCCCTTTATGGCCGCACGATTTTGCAGGTAAATGGCCGTTTTACCTGCAACGTGAGGCCATTAATAGGATATTTGACAGCCGCGCTGAAGATGGTGCTGGCGCAGTTGTTGTGGCTTTACCCTGGACCATCTTATCTATGTAGAAAGAGGCTGCAGAAATTCTGAAGTTTATGCGGAGGGTATGAAAAGACCATCTGGGATCCATACTGAAAGAACCAGACAGACACTCATCTTGATTTTGGCGACCATGATACGACTGAATGCAGTTATATTTTAGGTTCATCAGAAGCCCAGCTGTTAGTATTACGTGTATATGTAGTCATGTCGCTGCATGGCATTAGAGGTATTTATACTTACATGGGGGTCTTTCCGATCTGTTGCCACATTATGTAATTCCAGTACAGCCTGGTTAACAGTCTTCTCCAAGGTCAGGGCTGTTTGCATCGCATCCAAGGGGCTTCCCCATTCATCACGTTCTGGTTTCTGGACAACAACATGGCATAGGAGACATCTTACATAAAGGCTTAAATGGGGGAACTAATTTAATCAAGGAATTTCCAATTTGCAATCATTAATAATATTCTATGTAAAGTATCATAATAAAAAAATTATATATGGGATACATAAAAATTATGTTTACACACTATTGGTATTACACAAGTCTAGGCTCCCTGCATAAAAGTATTAAAGCTGCACTACCACATATGGCCTCTAGGTGCTACTGTACGTAGCCAAAAAATGGTCACATTTATCAATATATAACAGGTGAAAAACGTGCATTTGAGGATCCTGAAAACTACCCCATGTGGTATACATCATATTAACAAATAGTTGCGCTATTTGATGAGGCTAACAACTATATTTGAGATACTTTTGAATTTTGTATTTTAAGGCTGGGTTCACACGTCATGGTCAAGATGCGCAGTTTTGCCGCAATTTTGGAAAATCGTGTGTAAAATGCACTTTTACCGCAACGTGTGAATCCAGCCTAAAAGCTACATTACAGGAGTGCGGCATAGTATAACAATATTGGGTCCAGAAAGTACAAAACACATAGGCTCAAATACGTAATTGAGGGGCCTTGGTACAGATTTAGCATTGGAGCCAAAGTTACGGCTCTGCTATATAAAAATTGCTGCTGCTTTTACCTGCTTCACAACAGTTGTTAGCGGTACTAAACATGAGCAATGTAACATGTTAATAAATATGACTTATACATCACTTTAATTTTAATGTATGGTTCTTAAAGTAGGGCAGGTAACAAGCACAGGTATTAGTCCATAGCAACCAATCAGATCACCTTTCATGTGCTCAGCTGTAGTGTACAAATGAAAACTGAAATCTGATTGGTTGCTATGAGCACGAATGCTTTCACTTTCTGCTCACCTAGGTTTTATACAGAAGACCTATAGTTTGTGGACTAGTCTAGGGTATAATTCAGATATGCCCCTCATCTGTATTTATGTAATAGGAAAATGTAAAATGAGAACGCTGTGACAAAAAAGCTAGAATGTGGTTAAAGTCTCATGACTATACTGCAGGAGGAGGTTTATAAACATGTATAGGGGTTGCCCATAATGACCAATCAGATCGCTGCTTTAATTTTTCCTACATGTCCTAGAGTAATAACTACTGAATTCTGGCTGGCTTCTATTTGGATTACGCCTTATGCACACGGCCATATTTATTATACAACCAAGAAGGATGTGGCGTCCGAAGCCCAGATAAACCACGTGGTTTCCGAGGCACAGTTGATTGGACACCACGTCCTCGCTCAATATATATAATAAAGACCGTTGGAGGCACTCACCTATATTTCCCTTTATGAAGAGCTTAAAGTAATTATGTTATTTTCTATAAAACACATGGGGGCATTACACTGGGTATGGGAGGGGGCTGTCTGATATGATGGCAGCTATAGGGTTGCATTATACTGTGTGGGAGCAGATACGGGGTGCATTATACTGTGTGGGGGCAGCTACGGGGTGCATTATACTGTACAGGGGCAGCTACAGGGTGCATTATTATACTGTGTGGGGGCAGTATATATATATAGACCACTGCATTCCTTTTGCTAGCAAACCCCTGTAACGGGTTTTCTATACTAGTAAAGTTATAATAGAGGCGGGCAGAAGAGCTCTATACCTACGGCACCCGTCACAGCTTGTACGGCTCTGCCATGTGCATGGGGCTTTATGTCTATATTTTATCTGCACGGAGGCCGATTACACTATGTTTTTTCCCCTCCATCTCACCTTGACGTCCTGTAGAACGACACGTCCACCACGTGCGTTCTGATATTTCATGAATTTCTCAGCATGCTCGTTCTCTTTATGGCTCTGCTCCTTGAAGAACTCAGCCACATGGTGAAGGGCTACATCATCACGGTCAAAAAAGTAGAACTTGAAAAAAGGAAGAAAGATATTAGGAGCACATAGAAAGTCAAAATAAAAAGAAAATTATACATGTGTGGATCCAATGGGTGGACCAGGAAAAATCCTAAAGGAAGGTTTCCCACGATTAGGCATTATCCATGACGCTAGGAGTCCCTGCCTCGTTGCAGAATTACTGTCCTGTACTAAAAACCTGATTAAAGTACGGGACAGTTTTTCCACAGCGAGGCAGGGACTCCTAGCGTCATAGATTGCAGGGAGCCGGGCTCCTAGCGTCATAGCTGTGTGTTCGGTCCGGGAAATACTGCAGACATACGGCCTGATCACGCTCGTGCAAGTCCAGCTATATTCCCACAAACATGGAGTTTTGCACGCGTAAAAACACGCAGCAATTTTTAAGGCACGTATGTCATTCGGTTTTTATTTTTACTCATCACTTCTTTAGCAACGGGTGCGTGAAAAACACTGACAGCACACCAATGTCCGTTTTTTTTCACGTACCCATTGACTTCAATGGGTTACATGGTGCTCAAAAACGCACCAGAATAGGACATGCAGTGAGTTTCATGCAATGGACACATGCTGCGTGAAAACCCACCACATGTCTGAATAGCCTCATTGAATGTTATAGGTCCGGACAGCACACGGACGTGAAATACGCTCATCTGACTAAGGCCTTAAAAAAAAAGAGTTCTCTGGAGTAATACAGCGGAAAGCCACGGCCAGCCAAGTATTTCACCTACATAGGCATTTTATCCAACCTCTGGGACCCCAAATGATGCCTACAACGAGGGTTACAGAAATCACACAGAACGTAAACCCAGACTATGGGGACTGTGCAATGCGGGAAACAACAGGTCCACCTTGCTGCCAGCACACGGAGATAACGGCACTTTCTTACTAAATTAAAGGTCAATGTTTGTTTTAGAGCCAGGTGGAAAATCTGGAACACTTACCATGGACAGGTAGGTATAAGAGGAGTACATTTTGAGGTTCACCATACGATTAACCGCCGCCTCGGTGTCATGGCTGTAGTTCTGACGCAGTTGAGATTGCATCTTCCCGGTTGGTTAACGGATCTCGGTCTTTGAGAACGCAGGTAAATTTGTTCTGCTGATGGCGCCAGGCAGCGTTCCGTTCAATCACTGTTGAAGCAAGAACTCTTTCTGACTGGGAGGTTCCAAATCCTATGAGGATTTTTATAGTGTCGTGAGTCCCACAGGATGAAGTCACGCCTCACACTTCAGTGATCACACATCCCATTCTGCTGAGTCAATTGGACACCTGAGCCAGAAGCTGCTAATGTTACAAATGACTCTATTTCATTAGAATTACTGCAGAGTCATGATGTTTTCCTAATAGCGAATATTTTTTATAAACTTGTCAGATACAATTCTGCAAGATTAAGAAATGTCTTCAGTCTACACTGAATTGAATTACAGTCGAGAAATATGACTTTTCCCTTGCAGATTATACCTGATTGGTAGGAGTCCCAGCAGCAGGACACCTTGTGATCAGTTTATTGCCGGCCCCTGTAACAAAATGGGATTGTCCAAATCAGATAACTCCTTTAACCCCTTAAGGACACGGCCAATTTTGGCCTTGAGGACAGAGCAATTTTTTTAGATTTCCCTCTTTGCATCCCGACGCTCATAACTCTTTTATTTTTTGTACGACGTAGTTGTATGAAACTTTGTTTTTTGCGGGACGAGTTGTACTTTATGTAGGTACCATTTTTTGGTACAAATACATTATCGTTTCATTTCTATAAATTTTTATTTTGGCGAAATTTCAGAAAAAAAGCAGTTCCGCTTCAGTTTTAATATTTTTTTTTTTACACCATACACGGATCATCATAAATAATGGCATACATTTGTTGTACAGGTTGTTACGGTCGTGGCAATACCAAATATGTCTGTATTATTTCATGTTTTGGGACTTATATTTTAAAAAGTTTATTTATAATAAAAAAATGTGTGTTTCTGTGTAATTTTTTTTACTTTTTATTTATTTATTTATCATTAATTTCTTTGACATTCATTTAACTTTTTTTTTTAATCCCATAAAGGGATTTATCATTTCGATTTTGTAACTGTAATGTACTGGCATAGATCTATATGCCAGTACATTAGCCGGTTACTGATCGTACACAGGCAGTTGTTAGGGCATACCTCAGTATGCCCTAACAACAGGAAATATGTTCAGACAGCCCTGGGGTCCTTTAATGGACCCTGGTCTGTCGGCCATATGAGTTGTGGGCTTTGATCGCGTCACAGTTATCTTCTGTGACGCGATCAATGTGAATTCCCCTCTCCTTGAACGTCGCGATCAGCTTTCATTGCGGCGTTCAAAGGGTTAACGGCGGAGAGATGTTTCTCTCCTCTCCGCTGTCAGAGCGGGGCCGTGGCTGTGTATTACAGCCGTCGCCCTGCTCTCGATCACGCGCACAGACGGCTGTCACACAGGACAAGAATGCTCGTCCTAATGCGCAAAGTACCCGCCGCTCAGGACGAGCATTCTCGTCCTGTGTCGGCAACCAGTTAATGTAATTTGCTAATATTTTAGCTTCAGTAGTAAGGCCTCATGCACACGACCGTAGATTTAGTCCGTAATTACGGACCCATTCATTTCTATGGCCACTGGAGCCGTGTGAGGGCTTATTTGTTGCGGGACAATCTGTAGTTTTCATTGGTACCATTTTGGGGTAAATGCGATTTTTTGATCACTTTTTATTTAAAATCTTTGGCAAGCAAGGTGACCAAAAACAAGCAATTCTGATGTTTTGTTTTTTTTACGGCGTTCACCATGCGCTATAAATGAAAATGTTACTTTATTCTGCGGGTCGGTAGGATTACGGCGATACCAGATCTATATAGTTTTTTTATGCTTTGCAGCGTCTGCACAATAAAATCACTTTTGTTTCAAATAATTTATTTTTTGTGTTGCCATATTCTGAGAGGCAGAACTTTTTATTTTTCCATCAAAAAAGCTGTGGGAGGGCTTGTTTTTTTTCGGGACGGGCTGTCGTTTTTAATGGTATAATATTAGGGTACATGCAACTTTTAGATCACTTTTTTTATTCTGTTTTGGGAGGGGTAGTGACTAAAAAAAGCAATTCTGGAATATTTATTTATATTTATTTTTTTACGGTGTTCACCGTGCGGGTAAAATAGCCTGATATTTTTATAGTTGGGGTCGTTACGGACGCGGTGATGCCACATATGTGTACTTTTTTTTTATGTTTTACATTTTTTCCTATAATAAAAGACTTATTATGGGAAAAAAGGCGATTATTGTTTTTTTAACGAGAAACTTTTATTTTTTAACTTTTTTACATTTTTATTAACTTTTTATTTGTCCCACTAGGGGACTTGAAGGCATGAAGCCCTGATCTCTATTCTAATACACTGCCCTACCTACATAGTGCAGTGTATTAGCGTATGTTCACATGCTTAACCAAAAACTTCTGAAAATACCGAGCAGTTTTCAAGGGGAAACAGCTCCTGATTTTCAGAAGTTTTTTGAGCAACTCACGATTTTCGCAGTGTTTTTTACGGCTGTTTTTGGAGCTGTTTTTCTATAGAGTCTATGAAAAACTGCTCTAAAAACGTTCCAAGAAGTGACCTGCACTTCTTTTTCGCGGGCGTCTTTTTAAGTGCCATTTTCGGAAAGCGAGGCATAAAAAAACGCCCCGTTGGAACAGAACGCCGTATTTCCCATTGAAATTAATAGTTTAATAATGTTAATGATAATGTTTGCAGGCGTTCTGCTTCCGATTTTTCAACCATTTTTTGTATCGTTTACGGTCCGAAAAATGGCTGAAAACACTACGTGTGAACATACCCTTAGAGCTGTCAGCTATTCACTGACAGCAAGCCGATTAGGCTTCGCCTTCTGGCGGGGCCTAATAGGCTTCTGTACTAGGAGGCCATTGTTAGGGCTCTGGTTGCCATAGCAACCATCGGCACCCCTGCAGGTGCCCATTGTTGCCATTAGCAACCATCGGGTGCTCTCTCTACCACCTAGATGCAGCGATCGCTTTTCATCGCTGCATCTAAGGGGCTAATCGGCCGGATTGGAGCCTAGCTCCGGTCCTGGACATTAGAGCAGGATGTCAGTCATGGTAACCATCAGGTATGCCGACAGGCTAGACATTGTCATTAGCAACCATCGGGTGCGCTCTAACCACCCAGATGCAGCGATCGCTTTTCATCGCTGCATCTAAGGGGTTAATCAGCCAGATCGGAGGCTAGTTCCGGTCCTGCCCATTACAGCATACAGCCAACACCCGGCGGTGATGGCGCTGGCTCAGCTTCGTAGTCAGCTCCATCACATACACGTTCTCAAGGAGCTGTGATTGGTCAGTCTGCTGTGACTGACCGATCACAGCGATCGCTGGCAGGGGACCTCTGTGATTGGTCCCCTGCTGCCTTACTGTGCCGATCAACTGTCATAAACAGTTGATGGCACATTTCTGTCACCCTGTCCTTTGACAGGGTGACAGTTGTTAGCCAGGACGCACCGGTACGTCCCGGTGCCTTAAAGCACTGCAATATAGGACGTACTGGTGCGTCCTGGTGCGGCAAAGGGTTAAGCACGGACGCTTGCTTTAATCTTAAGGTTTATACCATCAGGCCAATGGTAAATAAAAAAACAAAACACATTTGTAAAATCGCTGAGTCATCCCCTGGAACAGAAAAGTCTGCAATTCAGCCTGTGTACTGTAGGGTGACGGTCTGAAGGGAAATGATTAAAACGGAATAAAACCACAAGGTTATACATATAAAAATATTATTGCTGACACAATAAAAAATAATAAAATTGATGGTAGATGCATACGTGATACGCGTAGTCTGAATAAAGAATAAACCTTGAGGTTAAAGCAAGTGTCCGTGCTTCATGTCAGCAGCGCTGTAACATATATCCCAGATTTGCTTTTCCTGCTCTCCTTTTATAGCGGTGGCATTAGGCTGTGTTCACACTGAGTTTTTTGCAGGAGGAAAATTCTGCCTCAAAATTCAGTTTGGGATTTCGAGGCAGATTTTGACCTTCCTGCACTCATTTTGCCGCGATTTTCACTGCATTTTTCGCTTGCGCCCCATTGAGTGCTACGGGCAAAAAACTCAGCGAAATACGCTTTCTCTGCCTCCCATTGATGTCAATGGGAGGTCAGAGGCGTAACCGCGCGAAGATAGGGCATGTCCCTTCTTTCTCCCGCCTCCCATTGAAATCAATGTGAGGCATTTTCAGCCGGTTTTTGACGAGTTTTTCGGAGCGGTTTCCGCGCCAAAAAACTTGTCAAAATACTCCGTGTGAACAGGGCCTTACTGTCAACTGGCTGGGATAAAGCTGCAGTTGACTATATTAAAACCTATGTCTACACCAGAGTTGTGCCACATCTACCTCAGGTGAGCAAAACCACTTCTGTCTTCTGCTTCCCTCCACACTGAGGGGACCTGCACATTGAGGCGCTGTGTATCCTTTTACTTTTAGGGTATGTTCACACGGAGTGTTTCCAGGCGTATTTCATGGTGTTTACGCCTCGAAAAACGCCTGAAAAAAACGGAAGCAGAATGCCTACAAACATCTGCCCATTGATTTCAATGGGAATAAGGCGTTCTGTTCCGACGGGGCGTTTTTTACGCCTTGTTTTCCACTCGTTTGCCACTCGTGAGCGTCTGGCAGACGCCATTAATACGCTATACTTTCTCCTAGACTATATGCAGCGAATGTGAGAAAGGCCTTGGTTGGGCCGAAACGTCAATTTAATACCTATCGCTTGCATTAAAATGTCTTCTGTTCTGTACATATATTGAACCTTGTGGAATGAATGAAAAATAAATAATTCTTCTTTGGAATCTACACAATCATTTGTCTTTGGAGTGCTTATAGGTTTTTCTATCTCTACAAGTGGGGTACAACCCGAACCTAAAATAGCACCAACGATTTGGAGTGCATCCTTACTATTTGTTTTAATATTACTTCGTTTTCCAAAAAGACACCTGTGAAAAAGATGTGCATGTCACTTCTTGAGCCGTTTTTGGAGCCATTTTTCATTGACTATAGAAAAACAGCTCCAAAAACGGCGCGAAAATCGCAAGTTGCTAAAAAAACTTATGAAAATCAGGGGCTGTTTTCCCTTGAAAACAGCTCCGTATTTTCAGAAGTTTTTGAGTTTGCGTGTGCACATACCCTTAGTATGATCATGGGCCCTGGGCTGTACATGCTTTCGTGAGGCCTTCACCCCACACATTAGATTAATATTTTGCCGAACCTGCTGACCTCCCGCACCTTACCTGCGCCGGGTTGCTGACATCATCAGCATACTCCCAGTGTCTCTTAGGGTATGTTCACACACTAGGCTAAAAAAGTGAAAACAGCTCCTATATTTCAGTCGTTTTTTAAGCAAATTCGCGTTTTTCCGGAGCGTTTTTATGGCTATTTTTTTAACTGGTTTTCTATAGAGTCAATTAAAAAACGGCTCCAAAAACTTCTCAAGAAGTGATATGCACTTCTTTTTCGCAGGCGTTTTTTAATGTGGCCGTTTTTCAAAACAGCCACGTAAAAAAACAGCCATTCAGAACAAAACGCAGTTTTTCCCATTGAAATCAATGGGCAGATGTTTGGGGGCGTTCTGCTTCTGATTTTTCGGCCATTTTTAGGTCGAAAAACGGCCGAAAATAAGCCGTGTGAACATACCCTAAGGCTGCAGGCCTAAACCAGCCTGTTGCCAACAGGAGTAAATCGCGAGGCAGGGGACCAATGGCTCTCTGGTCCATCATAATTTTTGGGCCTTCTCCCGGCGCTGTGTGCTCCACGACCTGCCTGGGTTTTCTGGGTGCAGATGCCAGCACATTTCAGAGGCAGATGGGGCCCTGCCCCTCTGATAATCTGCCACTGGCGACAGTCATACAAAAAATTACATGAAAGTTACATATAAATGTGACTCTCGCAACTCAATGTATTCCTATAATCTGTGACTTGAAGTTGTCGCACTATAAAAGGTCTATGTTTAGCCCCAGCTAAAGAACGTACCGTTGTCTTGGTGACGCGTCCCTCTTGACATCCAGTCCGACCTCCCTGGATAACGCGGCAGTCCATGTGACCACTGCAGCCTGTGATTGGCCTGTGATTGTTTGCAGCGGTCACATGGGATGAAACGTCATCCCGAGAGGCGGGACTGGAGGAAGAAGCAGGTAAGTTAACTTTTAATACTCTAATTATTATGCGGGTCGTGCTCCCATATAAAGTCCTATAGACATGTCCTATCTTTTGCGGAGCCTTTCTATGGCACGGACACATTCCTGTAAATATACAGGAAGGTGTCCATGGGCAATAGTAGTGAATGGGTCCACAATTACAGACGAATTCTACGGTCGTTTGCATGGGGCCTTACAACACATAATTGGGTATTTAAATAGTGAGCTTTTACTCTATCTATACCGTAAGTCAACCTCCCGAGCAACGCCGGGTATAAAAGCTGGTAATATCTATATTATTAGCACCATGTTCTTCATAGTTCACCATTAACCTGTCATGCTTTAACAACGTAACTACACCTATTTTTTGCCCAATGGCCGTCATTCCTCTCAATTTAACTGGCATTAAACATTGTATAATGAAAAGTTTTGCAACTTTCTAATATACTTTGTGTTTCAATTCCTCAATATTTTCAAGATCACTTGTTGGTGTCAGTGAATGGGAATTCATTGTTCACATAAAGAGGATGCAGATTCGTTTTGTCCAACAATCCCAAGTACATGGCTTGTTAGGTCATGTTCACATGGTGCTAAAAAAAATACGGCGTGTAAACATGTCAAATACGCTAACGTTTTGTTTTAAGGTGCTCTTTTAGAATACAGGGTTTTTTAATGCGTTTTCCGCATGTTTTTTTACGCATTTTGTGCGTGTTTTCTGAGTGTTTTTTGGTGCATAATTAGGTCTCCCATTGACTTTGGGAACATTTGCCTAATTTTCGGCACGTTTTACGCACCAAAGAATTGACCTGATTTTTTTTTAATGTGACGCGTTATTTAACTGCGCAAGCGTAAGAAAAGGCGTTGTATGTACTCACAGCGCTCTTTCCCATTGATGTCAAGAGAAGCTTAATCAAGCGTTTTTTAATGCAGATTTTGGCATGTAAAACACTCCAAAATACGCGTCAAATACACGCCGTGTGAATGGGGCCTTATCCTGTTAACATACGAGATGTATAATATGGCCCCATAACCCCATCCAATCATCATTGGGCGTTTTTGCCAGCTGCCCAGGGCCCGAGGTTCCCAGGGGGGCCCATGGCCACCCCAAGTACAATGCGCTTTTGCCATGATTTTGCAGCGAATCGCGGCAAAAACCGGGACACAACGGCATCGTGTATGTCTTGTAAAGGACCTGCAGACATAAAGGTTTAAGGGGGTCTGTATTTAGGGGGTCTGTATTCGTTTATTGGGTCTGGTCTGGGGTCTGTATTCAAGGGGTCTGGTCTGGGGTCTGTATTTAGGGGGCCTGGGGTTCTGTATTAGTTTAAGGGGTCTGGGGTCTGTATTTAGGGGTCTGGTCTGGGGTCTGTATTTGGGAGGTCTGGGGTCTGTATATTTAGGGGGTCTGGTCTGGGGTCTATATATTTAGGGGGTCTGGTCTGGGGTCTGTATTAGTTTATGCGGTCTGGTCCGAGGTCTGTATTTAGGGTGCTTGTTCTGGGGCATGTATTTGTTTAGGGTGCTTGTTCTGGGATCTGTATTTGCTTAGGGGGGGGGGTCTGGTCTGGGGATGGCAATAGTTTAGAAGGTCTGGGGTCTGTATGCATTCTAATTTATTAGTCTGAGTAAAAGGAGTTGTCCAGGCACATCGATAGGTCATCAGTATGAAAAACCGGTACGTGCCCAGACAACCCCTTTAATGTATCGTCCTGGGCCTTGGTGTCTGAATTTTTGTGTTTCTATAGAGGCTGGAAATGGCTGCAGAAGCGAGGAGCAAAGATGTCTCAGGAGAAGTCACCATACCGGTCTGTGTCAGATGGAGAAGAAAAGGGAACGACTCCCATCCGAGAAGACGTCACTTGTGAGTCACTGGATCTATAGAGGATCTGTCCCTTCTCCTGACATGTCTGTTGTAGAAAAACCTTGTATTCCACATAAAGTCTTTGTGTACCCAGCACTAATAGACAAATGCGTGTTACCATTCCCATTGTCAGGAGGATGTGTCCCTACAGTGTTATACTGTCAGCGATGGTTGGAGACGGTCAGTATGTGGCGATACAGCCCTTTCACAAGAGGAATCGTAACAACCATTTGTCAATACTTGCAGAAAAAGGTGGTGTTCACAATAGACACGGCAGAGCGGCGTTGGGGAAGGGGGGGGGGCAAGTTTGTGGAACAGCCCAGGACCTATGGTCTACTTAATCCACCACTGACCCCATCAGTCATGTAGCCTTCTCTGTTGACTACATTGAGTTCCATGTAAGCACATGGCTCCATAAATTGTCCTATAAACCCACTATCCACACGCTTTTCTGCTAAATGTCTTTCTGGTTAACTATGCACTACTCCTGGCTTTTATCTTTTAGATGTCATTAATCTGCGCCTGCAGAATTTCTTATCTCTATTTGGCAGGGTATTGCTGTATGTGTGAGCGATCAGCATATTTTGGCTACAAATTCATGAGTGTACAGGTCACTGTGGTCACAGATCTTATATACCAGTAGTAAATGGTTTTATAGAGGACTTGATAGCTCCATGTTAACTCAGACAAAATGGCTCCGGGGAAATACAACAAAAAATACATCAGTAGATAACCATACAATGTCACAACTCAGTAACCCAAAAAATATACTTTCATGTATACCAAATGTGTGTATTACCCAGGCTGGAGGGCTGAGTGGCTGCCACTACACAGAACGTTTTAATGCCTATAGCCAGCTATATCTGTAGGACAGACCATAAGGGTATGTGCACACGATAGCTGCCTTTTACGTCTGACGGCCGTAAATTTGAGCTGTTCTTCATTGAATTCAATGAAAAATGGCTCAAATTCCGTCAAAAGAAGTGTCCTGCACTTCTTTGACGAGGCTGTCAAACGACGACGCGTAAATGACAGGTCGTCGGCACAGTACGTCGGCAAACCCATTCAAATGAATGGGCAGATGTTTGCCGACGTATTGGAGCCGTATTTTCAGGCGTAAATCGAGGCATTACGTCCGTAATGGACGGAACGTATTTCGGCCGCAAGTCACGGACCGAACACACTGCAGGGAGCCGGGCTCCTAGCATCATAGTTATGTACGACGCTAGGAGTCCCTGCCTCTCCGTGGAACTCCTGTCCCGTACTGAAAACATGATTACAGTACGGGACAGTTGTCCTGCAGCGAGGCAGGGACTCCTAGCGTCGTACATAACTATGATGCTAGAAGCCCGGCTCCCTGCAGTGTGTTCGGTCCGGTACTTGCAGCCGAAATATGTTCCATCCATTACGGACGTAATGTGCTCGTGTGAATCCAGCCTAACTTTCAACAGGGACAGGTTTTGGTGTTATTTATGGACAGTATATCTACCGCTACAGACTGGTAAAATAGGAATGACAAACAGCTCATACTGCTGCCTGTTATACTAAAAAATGACAAAAGTCGGAAGTGTCTGATATGTCATTCAGCAGTGTCAAAAATGGTGCCACTATTTAACATATTGATAAACAAAGAAATAGGGTGGGCACGACAATATATGTAAAAAGGTGCTTGGACTGCTGACTCAAATGTGTAAGGCCCCATGCACATGAACGTGCTTTTGTGGCCGCTATTCCCCCGAAAATCCACGGGAGAATTGCGGCACCATTCATTCCTATGGGGCCATGTACACGACCGTGGAGCCCGGACCACAGAAAGAACGGGCATGCCTTATTACGGCCGTGTTCTGCGGTCCAGGCTCATTGAAAATAATGGCCGTGCACATGGCTACGGTCGTGTGCATGAGGCCTAAGAATTACACAAAAAGAAGAGGAAAGACAAATGCTACTAGAGTCGCACATCCAAAACAATTTACTTTATTACAATATACATGAAAAAGTACAAACAATGAGCACAGCAGTATTCAAAAGGGAAAAAGAAAAATCTAAAAACAATTAAAAACGAAGAAAATAAGCCTAAATAAATGCCAAAGGGACCCCCAATATTTCCCTATTAGAATTTAAACAGGAAAAATGTCACTTAAAAGAAAGGACACCCGGAAAAATCTGCATTTAATGACTGAAAATGCAATGTCAAATATAGAATGCAAAGACAATGCAAATATATGATGAAGTAGTGTGCAAGATAGGAAAAGATGCGATTACCACACCATGCTGGTGGAATTACAGACCAGGTCCCGTGTGGGCAACAGTGGGACTGAGACTGACTGTTTGACGTATACACTGAATGGCCACTTTATTAGACACCGGTTTTTTCACGATTGCAGCTTCCCTGTGTGGAAATTAGACAAGTAACCCCGGAGAGCAGCATCAAATCAAGTGAGCAAGGTTTCCATTGATCAGTTTCAGTGTCAATCCACATTAGAATTAGAAAATTAAGCGATCTGAGTGACTTTGAGCGAGGCATGGTCATCGGTGCTAGATATAGACGGTGCCAGTATTTCAAAACTGCCAACCTTGTGGAGTTTTCTTGTTCAATGGTGTCGAGAGTAAACCGACAATGGTGTGATAGTGGAAAGATATCCAGCGAGAGGGGATCCTGTGGACGTCAAAAACTCGTAGACAAAAGGGGTCAGAGTGGGATGTCAAGAATCATTCTGACAGGTGGTGCACAATCAAGCGAATTGCAGCTGAATACATCACTGGTGCCCCACCTAACGTGTCTGAACGCACAACTTGTCGTTCCATAGCACAGATGGGGTATAACACCTGTCTAGGGAAAGAGAAAGGCAAGACTCTAGTGGGGAAAGGAGCGCAAAAATTGGATCACTGAGCCATGGAAAAACATTGCCTGGTCAGACGAATCCAGATTTCTGAAGCACCGTGCTGCTGGGAGGGTCAGAATTTGGCACAAGCATCATGAATTGATGAACCCTTCAGATCAGGTGTAAACACTTCAGGCTGGTAGAGGTGAAGTAATGATGGGAAGAATGTGTTCTTGGCACACCCTGGGAGCGGAAACAAACGGAGACCAACTGCAAAGGAAGCATTACCATTGAAATCAAGGGTAATACAAACGGAAGCTATAGTTTCCATTCGGCTTGCCGTTCATTGGTTCCTCTGACGGAAAGGTCTAATGGAACCGATGAGTGGAAGTCCAACACTGATGTGAACACAGCCTGAGGGCGGATTTACACGAACGTGTAATGCGTCTGTACAACGCGCGTGCTTTTTACGCGCGTCGCACGGATCTATGCTAGTCTATGGGGCAGTGCAGACTGTCAGTGATTTTTGCGCAGCGTGAGTGCGCTGCGTAAAACACACGACGGGTCCTATATTTCTGCGTTTTTCACGCATCACGCACCCATTGAAGTCAATGGGTGCGTGAAAAACATGCATGCCACACGGAGGCACCTCCGTGGGACGCGCGTGATTCGCGCAACAGCAGTAAAACTATGATGACCACGTGCTTTTCTGTTTACAAACATCCAAACAGAGTGTCATAATGATGGCGGCTGCGCGAAAATGACGCAGCCGCGCATCATATGGTGATGCCACACGGAGCTGTTAAGTGCCTTTTGCGCGCGCAAAACGCACACGCTCGTGTAAATCTGCCCTAAGGCTTACCTAAGCATTGTGGCTGGTGAAGTTCATCCCTTTACGGCAGCTGGCAATGGCAAAAGGGCACTTTCGAGGCAACTGCGAGAAGCTATCCAATATTCCTGCAGAACAATTCCAACAACTAGTGGAATCTATGCCACAATGAATTGCTGCGGTTCTGAAGGCAAGAGGAGGTCCAATGCGCTACTAGAAGGATGTCTCTAATACAGTGGCCATTCAGTGTTTATGGCACAACTCCAGCAAATCGTTTTGACCTGCAGACCCACTTTTATGTTAAAGGGTGCCTCCAGTTATGCAGCTGACGGCATCTCCTGACAGCCAGAAATTTAAAAAGAGATGGCAAGAGATGTGGACGGGAGAACAGGCAGTTTGAATGTTGGCAACCATATGATGCCAGGAGCCTCTCCTGTAAAGCTCATTGCAATGTCAGAGTTGATTGGCAACTGGATCGCTGTGCCAACCACATCTCCTGCTGCCACTTTTAGGGCTTGTACACACACAACGGAATTGCTGCAGAAAATTTCTGCAACAATTAAGTTGAAAAGCGCAGACGTTCCGCTGCGGCAAAAACACACCATTTCTTGTGGTTTTTACGGCAGAAAATGGTGCATATTTTGCTGCGCTTTTTACAATGTTAGGAGATGGTGACATCTCCTCTGAAAACGCAGCAATTCTGGCCACTTTCCACAGCAGGAATTGACATGCTGCGGTCCGAAAAATACGCACTGCAAGTCAATTTCTGCTCTGAATTTTTACGCAGCATGTGGATGAGATTTGTTAAAAATGCGGCAATTCTGCAGCATGTGGACAAGCCCTTAAACCTCTGGTCAACTCCATGACCAGCGGACTCGAGGTCTGCAGGTGGAGCAGCAATCACACTGAAGGGAGGGCCAGTGTTACAACTACACGTGCATCCCAGAGTTGTGCCTGTTTGTTGCACAACTGTTTGGTGAATGCGGCTCTGTCCGCTCAGTGGATTATTTATCATTTGTTTTTCATATTGCACTATGGAGCACTTTCCATTTTATTTATTCATTCACCAGGGCCAGCGTCAGCACCCGGCAAACCCGGGTAAGTGCCGGGGCCCACTCGGCCGCCGGGTGCTGACACTGCCATCGCTAAGGCATCACTGTCCATATAGCGGCTCTGCTCCGGGACTCTGTCTCTGGGAAAGCCCCTGACATCGCTGTCCATATATGGACAGCGATGCCAGGACCAGAGCAGTGTCCCAGCCTTGCACCAGCATTCACTGTGCCGTCAGCAGCTCGGCACAGGCAGGCGCGGTGTAGTGACGTCAGTACATGGCGCCTGTCTGCGACGAGTCACTCACTGGACAGTTTAGAGGAGGGGGAGAAGGATCCTCCACACGTCGGTAGGTAAGTAATTATGATGTTACTTTTCTATTAGGTACATATGGGGGCATTATACTAGGTATGGGAGGGGGGGTCATATTGTAGCTGCTGAGGGGGCATTATACTGTATGTGGCAGCTATGGAGGGCATTATACTATATGGGGGCATTATACTGTATGGGACAGCTAAGGGGGGCATTATACTGTATGGGGCAGCTATGGGGCATTATACTGTGTGGTGGATTTATACTGTGGGAGCAGCTATGGGGGGCATTATACTGTGGTGGTCAGCTACTGGGGCATTATACTTTGTGGGGGCAGGTATGGGTAGCATTATACTGTGGTGGTCAGCTATGGGGGGCATTATACTGTGTGGGAGGCAGCTATGGGGTGGTCATTATACTGTGGGGGCACTCATGGGGTCTGTCAGGCAAGGCAGCTGGGCATAGGCGTGCGCAGGGGTCTGGTGGTGTTGAGTAGGGGGGCCTAAGCTGAAATCTTGCACCAAGTGCTAGTAGTGCTTTGCCCGGGACTATGGATCTGGGGTTGACGTCTCCATATATAGACAGTGACGTCAGGAGCTGTGTGGCACTACCTGGGAGGGGGGGCTGTGTGGCACTACCTGGGAGGGGCGATGTGTGGCACTACCTGGGAGGGGGGCTGTGTGGCACTATCTACAGAGGGCACTAAATTTATTGGGGTACAAACTGGGGGCCTAACTTTTATATGGGGGCATAAACAGGGCATAACGTCTATATGGGGGCACAAAGTGACGATTTTTGGCATTTTACTGCCGCCGTGAGTTTCCCCGCAAAGGGGCCCACTAAGTCTGTGTCGCCCAAGGGCCCACATAAACCTGGAGCCGGCCCTTTCATTCACTAAAGTTGACCCTTTGCTCCAAGAAAATGCTATTTATGGCACGTAAATGAAGATGTTCCCCTTTGAGGGTATGTTCACACCTGGCAGATTCAATGCAGAAATGTCTACAACTGAAAATCCATTCTATATATTCTTAAACGGGGCTGTTTCTGCAGCAGGTACATGGATTTCTGCAAGCCCCATTCAGATATATGTGACAGTCGCATACATTTCTGCTGTGTGTGAACATACCCCTAAAGACTAAATATTAGTGTGTGCCCTTCCTCGTGTTATGTGCAGACACTCCTTGTTTTAGTTCAAGACCATAATAATTTTTTACATAATCTCGGCTGCAGGCATGCATGCAACATTAGGAATCTAATGCGACAAAGACAACGCCTTCAAAATGTTATAGAAGAAAATAAAATGTAAAATCTACAAAACCCCCAAAAACAAGTTGTGAAATGTAATTGTAGGTTTGCACTAAACATTATTAAGGGGGCACCATCATTGGAGAGCGTGCCCGGAGAGGACATGTGCTAGGCCTTGGCTGTGTTTACTATCTGAGACCGGCTGCTGAGGATGGGAGGGGAGGGCTGGGAATTAGGAGGGACCTCTTACCCCTGCAGCCTCTATATAAGGGGTGGGGCAGGTTGATGCCTTTCATTCATCTTCCTGCATTGTACAGATAATCATGGAGTCCCAGATTAGGCAGAACTTCCATCAGGACTGTGAGGCAGGCCTCAACCGCACTGTGAACCTGAAATACCACAGCTCGTACATCTACCTGTCTATGGTGAGCCCCCCGCCTGCTCGTGACTAACACACGTCCATGTTGTATCTGAATAAAGCTCCATGTAAATGTTATGTCCTGTCTAGTGGTTTTCTTTTACTAAACCCTTCTCCACTTTTCTGTTGTGTCTTGTACTTTTCCATCTTCTATGTCTTTTTTAGTTGTGTAAATTCTCATGGATGATCTGTTGTGAGGCGACAAAGATGATACGGTCTGATCTGTTTCCGCGTTTTATATAGAAATATTTGCTTACCAGAAAAAAAAAATGACTGGGTTTGTTTTATCTACTATAATGTCTCGTCCATGCAGCACACGCATGAGACGCCTCCTCGTAAGTGAGATTTATGGCGCACATGGCAATGTTTATCATGTCATACGTTTTGTTGTTGTGGGGGGGGGGGGGATGCGTTGTGCAATGTGGGATACCACTTGCTATCACACACAAACTCACTGTGTAAGGGTACGTTCACACGCAGTGAGCAAAAACGTCAAATACTGAGCTGTTTTCAGGCGAAAACTGCTCCTGGTTTTTTTAACAACTCGCGTTTTTCGCGGTGATTTTTACAGCCGTTTTTGGAGCTGTTCTTCAATGGAGTCAATGAAAAAACGCCTCCAAGAAGTGTCCTGCGCTTCTTTCGATGAGCCGTCATTTTACACGCCGTATTTCGACAGCGACGCGTAAAATAAAGGCTCGTGGGAACAGAACATCGTAATTCCCATTGAAAACAATGGGTGGAAGTTTGTACCGTGTTTCCCCGATAGTAAGACACCCCCGATTGTAAGACGTATCGGGGGTTTCAGGGGGGTCGGCTAATATAAGCCGTACCCCGAAAGTAAGACATATGTCTTACTTTCGGGGAAACACGGGGGTATTGCCGCCTCCTGCCCACTTCCACTCCCACTTCCACTGCTAGTTCGCGCAGGAGGACGGATATATCCGTCCTGTGATGGCGCGGGTACTGAGACTGTACCCACGCGATCAGCGGCAGGAGCACGGCTGTTATACACAGCCTGGCTCCTGCTGCAACTGCCGGAATCGAAGCGCGCGCCGATTCCGGCAGTTTAACCCATTAAATGCCGCTGTCAATAGTGACAGCGGCATTTAATGTGTTTGACAGAGGGGGGAGCTCCCTCTGTCACCCGATCGGCGTCCCCGCAAACAAATCGCGGGTCGCCGTCGGGTTTCCATGACAGCCGGGGGTCTAACAAAGACCCCCAGGTCTGCCTTCAGCATCTGCCTGTTAGGCGATGCCGGAGGCATGACCTAATAGGTTGCCTGTCAGTTTGACACTGACAGGCAATAATGCTTCGGTATACTAAGTATACCAAAGCATTATATATGCGATCGGCACATCGCATAGTGAAGTCCCCTGGTGGGACTAAAAAAAAAAATGTAAAACAGTTAAATAAAGTTTGTGAAAAAAAAAAAAAAAAAAAAATCGATAATTTTTTTCCAATATAAGACATACCCCGAAAGTAAGACATAGTGGGGCTTTTGGGGATAAAAAGAAAGTAAGACACTGTCTTACTTTCGGGGAAACACGGTAGGTGTATTAGGGCTTGTTTTTCTGGCGGAATTCGAGGTGTAAACTGCCTGTGTGAACATAGCCTCACAAGCTTCAGTATTGGATACGTATCCGGGTCGTATATGAGCGGTTGGGGCTGCGTTATGGCAGAAGAGCAGGTAAGAGAATGGCGCAATGATCTTCTTATGCCCTTTCTCACATTCCTACGACCCTGTGTTCTTCAGGGCATATTGGAACGGACCGCGTGTTACGAGGTTGAAGTGCATCTTGTGTGGAGTTGTTTGTGTTCTGCTAGACGGCTCATTTTTAAGGCTGCGTTCACATGTGGTGGTTTTGCTGCATTATAACCACAGCAGCCAAATGTTCAGTTGTAGTGAATGCGACTTCCCAGGCACACAGTGTGGTTTTATTTTATTTGAGGCATGCATTTTTATTACATTTTTTAAACTGTGCCCTTTTGGCGATTTTATAGCATTACGGCTTTATTCAGACGAGCGCATTTCACGTCCATGGGATGTTTTTTTTTTTTTTACGGACACCACGCGGAAATTCAATGGGGGTATTCAGACATGCGTTGGTTTTCACACCGTGTGTCTCTGTTGCGTGAAACTCACTGCAGGTCCGACTTTGGTGTGTTTTGTGCGTGAAAATAACGGACACCGCGTGGACGTCATCCGTGTGCTGTCTGTGATTCACGCACCAGTTGCTAAAGAAATGCAGAGAACATAAATAGAAAAAAATTTGCACCAACGCTGGCTTAAAAAACGATGCCACACGGCACTTATACTGATGGCACACGGAACTGCAACACAGGAAAAACACTGCGTTTTTGTTTTTTTTTTGCGGATTCAAAACGAACACGTTCGTGTGAATTTAACCTTAGGTGGCAGATTTCCCCATTGACTTCGCACAGCGCCATTGTGCTGCAAGGTCATGTGGTACATCGGAACGTCCTCCAAAATCCACTGCATTTCTAAAACTGCAATCGCAGTAAAACCACCATGGATTAGTGTCAGTTTTTGCTGTGCAATAATATGGCCGTGTGCACGAGTGTGGCTATATTAAATGTCACATGCAGAAAGACACCCTTCTGCCCGAGCCGCCTCTCGTCCCACTGTAGCTCTTCTAAGAGTTGTACATAATTACATTTTGAGACTTCTTGTAATGTAAAAACTCTTCAAATAATAACTCCTGGTCGTTTATAACCATTCTGCCTCTGTTGTCCTATAGGCCTCCTATTTTGACCGTGATGATGTAGCCCTTGCTAACTTCTCCAAGTTTTTCCGTGAGCGTTCAGAGGCGGAGAAGGAACACGCTGAGACGCTCATCAAGTATCAGAACCAGCGAGGAGGACGTGTCTACCTCCAGAGCATTGAGGTGCGCAGTCTGTCTTCACGTGCCTTTTCATTGATCTTGGCCTCTAATCTACAATACTGAGGCCGGTCTGTGATGGAAGGGTTTATAATGGGAGTTCTCTTTTAAAAGCTGACTGACGGGGTTTTCACGTGGATCCGTTATCTAGTAAACCACAACGTGGTCCTGGTCTATCTATAAATGACATAATAGGCGTTTAGAAGGAGCGGGCATAGAGACTTCATATACTAAGTTCCCAACTAAAATATAACCAACTGTTTAAAGATTATTTCCACCTAAAGCAAATGTTTTTGCTATTGTAGGAAAGTATTCGTAACCAGATATTTTCCCTCGTTGTGCCCCATTGACAGGGAGCCTTGACAAAAAATAAATTGGAAGGACACTTTTTGGGGCGTTTTTGGAGCCGTTTTTCATTGACTTCAATGAAGAACGGCTCCAATTACGTCCGTAAAAGACGCCGCGAAAACGTAAGTACATGCAAAAACGTCTGAAATTCAGGAGCGGTTTTCGCCTGAAAACTGCTCTGTAATTTCAGACGTATTTTGCGTTGCCGTGTGAACATACCCTAAAAGCCACTTCTCCAAGGCAAATCCATGTGCAGTCTGTGCGGCTCCAGACTATGGAACTGTAAACACTCCTCCGTAATTCGGTGCCACAATGTTTCTGGGGGAGAGTACCTCCGTAATATGGTATGCAATGGAGCGGGCTGCATGCCATATGAAATCAGAGGCATATGGAGATAGATTAGGGCCCAAAAGAATTCTATGGAGCCCAGCAACTTAGAGGCTGTATGAAGCCGTAATATTAAAGTGTCATGAGCCTTATATATTAATGGGAAACTGGTGAAGGCTAGATGAATGCTCACCAAAAATCATATGCTGCCCTATGTAAGGGGAGCATAGTATAGGAACAGGTCCGCTACACCCTTAACCCAGACGGCACAAAAAAAATATTGTGCCGTTTGGCTTATCGCGCCTATTGAAAAAATACAGCAAACTCCTAGCTATGAGTCTCCTGTATTTATAAGGCCGGATTTACACGAGCGTGTGCGTTTTGCACGCGCAAAAAATCGCTGCGTTTTGCGCCCGCAAAAGGTACTTTAATAGCTCCGTGTGTCATCACCATATGATGCACGGCTGCGTGATTTTCGCGCAGCCGCCATCATTATGACACTATTTGTATGTTTGTAAACCCGAAAATCACGTGGTGCTTTTCTGTTTTCATTCATAGTCGTACTGCTCTTGCCCGAATCACGTGCGTCACACGGAAGTGCTTCCGTGTGCTGCGTGTCATTTTCACGCACCCATTGACTTCAGTGGGTACGTGATGCGCGAGAAACGCACAAATATAGGACCTGTCGTGAGGTTTACGCAGCGGACACACGCTGCGTGAAACTCATGGACAGTCTGCACGGCCCCATAGACTAACATAGGTCCGTGCGGCGTGCGTGATTTTCACGGATGTTGCACGGACGTATTACACGCTCGTCTAAATAAGCCCTAAGGGGAGCGTTCACCCCACTCAGCAGTGACTAATGGGCTGCCGTGTATATCTGCAGATATAAGGTTGCCCGTCAGTCACTGGTGACAGTCCACTGTATTCCTTATTAGGCTAGGTTCACACTACCTATTTTCAGACGTAAACAAGGCGTATTATGCCTCGATTTACGCCTGAAAATAGGGCTACAATACGTCGGCAAACATCTGCCCATTCATTTTAATGGGTTTGCTGACGTACTGTGCAGACGACCTGTCATTTACACGTTGTCGTTTGACAGCTGTCAAACGACGACGCGTAAAAATACAGCCTCGTCAAAGAAGTGCAGGACACTTATTTGGACGTTTTTGGAGCCGTTTTCTCATAGACTCAAATGAAAACAGCTCCAAAAATGGACGTAAAAAACGCTGCGAAAAACGCGAGTTGCTCAAAAAACGTCTGAAAATCAGGGGCTGTTTTCCCTTGAAAACAGCTCCGTATTTTCAGACGTTTTTGGTCACAACGTGTGCACATACCCTGTGCCAAACGGCACAACTTCGATCTGCAGCAAATACGGCAATATTTAAATCTAATATGTTGGGACACAGGGCATTATGGGGTAGGAAGATTTAATAACTGGTGGCTGTTAGTGAATATAATTTATCCTCTATTAGAAACCAGAAAAAGATGACTGGACGAATGGTTTAGAAGCGCTACAGACAGTCCTGAAGCTGGAGAAGACCGTGAACCAAGCTCTACTGGATCTTCACCGCGTAGCTGGTGACAAGAATGACCCCCATGTAAGAAAATGTGGCTCTGTCATACGGTCACTAAAACTGTGCATTCTTTATATTGAAGGGGGGACACTATAGGAGTTAGCGAGGCTACAGTTGTATCGGGGGCCTGGTGGCTGAGGGCCACATAGGAGTACACAATGCTATAAATGTTGTACTTGTAGGAGGGTGGGGGGCATACGCTGGAATCCAGGGGCTTCAGGTTGTGCTTCTGTTTTTAGATTGGCAAATGAAATAACACAACTTGAATGCCTGGTTTCCTTGACTGTTACCATAGTAACATCCGTGGCCACGTGAAAGATGCTTAATTGCTTAGTAAAGCTCGGCCAGATTTTCCCTGAACACTTCGTTAATGATTTCCTGCAGACGTGACATTACATATTGCACTTATGTCATCACTTGATATTCAAAAACTTGAGATACTACTTGATGCAATTGTGCAATCGCTATTTTTGCAGGTTTCTTCTTGCCTTTGGATACAATTCTTCACTCTTGCTCTAAAAGACTGAGGCATGACGCAACCGCCAAATAGTGACGCCTGAGGCTGACACTTTCAATGTCTTTATGAAAGAGGATTTGTTTCCAAAGACCTATCGGAAGAGTAAAATTATGGCAACATGGCGCATGCAATTTAATGCAAAATCTATTATACACTACGGCTAAAATAACTTTTCTGACTGTAGCGTCAGAGTATTTGTGACCTGATTTATAAGATGGCATGTTGTGTGCGCTAAACGCCCCTCCATTCTTGTAACGGTTGTCTGTTAGACCCCATACTTCATCTGCAAATGATGGCATGTGAGCCCCCTTGGCGCTCTTTCCTCCTAAAGTGAATGTCCACCCTCGAACATCTTTTTCTCTAAATGGGTCCAAATTTCTTTGCTGATTTCGGAATCTATTTTAATATGGTCAACTTTTTTTCTTTTTCCCCTCTTCACTCGGCAGATAGAATTCGCAAGCGGAAACGCAAGATAAATTGACATGCTGCAGATTTTAAAATCCGTACTGCAGGTCAACTTACATGCAGGAAAACACTGCAGCGTGTACACGAGATTTCCTGGAATCTCATGGTCTATGCTGGTACTGTATTACTCTGCGGTTTTTCCGCACTCAAATATGCACGGTGAAACCGCATGTAATACGCATCATGTGCATCGACCCTTAGGACGGGTTCCCATTGGACTGATACCTGGAACCCGCAGTACATTCCGTCCAAAAACCACACTGAAATGTGGTGCATTTTTTTTTCTACTGAATTTTCACTGCAGAAAGCAGCGGTAAAAACTACTCATACTTGCGTAGGTCGTTGTTATGGCAGCGTGTCCCTCCTGCGCAGTCCGGGCCGGCCTCCCTGGATGACTTGCATCCTGTGTGACCGCTGCAGCGGCATACACATTGGATGTTATGTCATCCAGGCTGGCCTCCTGGGATGACGTGTCATCCCATGTGACCACCACTGCAGCCTGTGATTGGCTGCAGCGGTCACATGGAATGCAACTTCATCCCATGAGGCCAGACTGCAGGGAGGAGGAGGAGGGCATTCTGGGTAAGCATGCAAAAGTCGCAACGCTTGGCTTTCTGTTGTGGGTTTTGCATCCCCTTTGAATTCAATGGGGAAATCCCGCAACGGAAAAAGCAACAAAAACTCAGCATAAATTGACTTGCTGCGGAATAAAATTCCTCATCGCAGGTCAATTTATTAACGTTTATGCCGTGGGGTTTTTCCTAATCTCAACCGCTTTGCTGCTACGGTGAATGCTGCAGAATTGCGCTTCGTGAGAACCTGTTTACGCTTCGTGAGAACCCGGCCTTAGGCTTTCATAGACCATCAGTTGCTATTTTATACCCAGAGCAGACCTTTTACCATGTATCATCAAGGTTTCATATAGAATTCTGGTTTGTTGATCCATCTCACACCTGTTCACACCATAAACATCACTGAAAAGAAATGTCCCCTGTGCACTGTGAGATGTTCCCTGGCAGGTCCTTACTAACAAAACCATCCATGGGTAATGGGTGGTATCTGTGCCCACATGACTGCAAGTCTCCCTTTCCTAGAAGTCTCCGTATGGCTTTCCAGTACACCTTTTACTTTCAAAACTTCTCTCCCTTTTCTGCAGATGACTGATTTCCTGGAGTCTCCATTTTTGTCTGAGAGTACAGAGACTATAAAGAAGCTTGGCGATTACATAACCAGCCTGAAGAAGCTGTGGAGCAGCCACCCTGGCATGGCAGAATACTTATTCAACAAGCACACACTGGGCTAAATAATCTTCTGCAATGACCCATCTCTTGTTGCTTCAGAATCTGTATGTAGGCAGTGAAAAGTACATGGTTTTATCAGGAACAAAAACATTCTTACCCTCTACCAGCATCATATTTTCAATAAAATATTTTGTACCAAATCTGTTCATGCCTTTTTCTTTTGTCGTGGAAGTTGAGTGAACCTCCACTTTTTGGTAGATTATGTCCACAATGTGGAGAACATATTGTGGGCCAAATGCATTTTGTATCCCTTTAGCCCACATTTGAGGTGCTTCCCATGGGCGACAATCAAGAGGAACTATTAAGTTTTTGCTAATATCTGCAATTGGTAGTAATGTGGCCTGATTGGCTACTCATGCCGTGTGCCTTCTCAGAATAGTCAGCAGGTGATGTCATCAACCTAAGGCCTTATTTACACGAACGTGTCCGTTTTGCGCGCGTAAAAAACGTGGCGTTTTGCCTGCGTTGCAGTTCTGTGTGATATCAGTGTATGGTGCTTCTCGGCGTTTTTACGCGTGTATGTCATCCGTATGTCACGTGGTTTTTACGTCAGCAAAATAAACTGAAGGAGGTGTTTTTCTCATTTCTTTAGCAACTGTTGCGTGAATCATGCACAGCACACGGATGTGCGTCCGTGTGCTGTCTGATTTTGACGCACCCATTGACTTCAATGGGTGCGTGATGCGCAGAAAACGCACAAGAATAGGACATGCAGTGAGATTCACGCGGCGGACACACGATGCGTGAAAAACACTGTCTGAATGGCCCAATTGACTTGCATAGGTCCGTGTGACGTGCGTTATTTTCACACGCGTAACACGGACGTGAAATACGCTCGTGTGAATTAGGGCTTACTGATGCATAGTTTAAACTGACTGCATCCTTGACTGTCATTCAGAATTTTTCAATGACTAGATATTTCAGGTCATTAAATCAAGTAATCTGTTATAGGTGATTAAAAGGGTTGGTCTCTAAATATGTGTCATGCTAAAGCTTTAAAAATTAGGATGTCTTCATAAATGAATCGCCCCGCCTGATCTGTAAATTGCGCTTCGGGACAGGGGAACATGTAAGCAATAGAGTCACCGTAATAGACACTTGCTCATCCTCATGTTGCACAAAGACTATGCATGCAGCCCTATAGAGAGCCCATAGAATGGGTGTCCTGCTACTTATGGCACTTCTACATTACCTAAATAATTCTACCATAGTGCCCAAAATCACTGTTGGACTGGGTTTCTGTGGGCACATCAATGATTCTGGGAGTCCCCCGTTTATCTATACAGAACATGTACACATTTACAATAAATTGCAAACTACTCTTTGTTATGATTGCACACACAGGACATATCCTCAATAAGGTCTAATAGGTTATCGGTGAATCATCCCATAAGAAATAGACCCTAGTGGTAAGCGTTTAGCGCCAAATAGTTTATTTTGTTTTCGGGGGCCTATTATTGTGCCGGGGCCTACTGGAGGATCCTGTGGTGGCCAAGTCCAACGCTGGGCAAAATGGTGCTTTAGGCCTCATTTACACGAACGTATTATACGCGCGTGCGACGCGCGTGCTTTGCACGCATGTCGTACGCACCTATATTAGTCAATGGGGCAGTTTAGACGATGCGTGAATTGCGCTCAGCGCGTGTGCGTCGAAAAAAACTCACGACATGTTCTATAATCGTGCGTTTTTCGCGCACTCACGCACCCATTGAAGTCAATGGGTGCGTGAAAACCACGCATGCCGCACGGAAGCACTTCCGTGCGAACTGCGTGATTCGCGCAAGAGCTGTCAAACTCCTGAATGTAAACAGAAAAGCACCACGTGCTTTTCTGTTTACAAACATCCAAACGGAGTGTCAAATTCGAGATGAGCGCACCGAACTTCACCGGGTTCGGCCAAACTCGTTTTGACCGAAACCGGTAAAAAATGTTCGGGTACGCGACGTCAGGAGACAGTCACTGTCCACGGTGCTGAAAGCGTTAAACTGGTTCAGCACCATGGACAGTGACTTCCGCGCCGAAAATCCATGAACCTGTAAAAAAAAAAAGACGTTCTGACTTACCGATAACTCCGGTCCGACCTCCCGGGATGACAGTTCAGTCAAAGTGACAGCTACAGCCAATCACAGGCCAAGCACAGGCTGCAGCCAATCACAGGCTGCAGCGGTCTCATGGACTGCGGCGTCATCCTGGGAGGTGGGGCCGGATGACAAGAGAGGGACGCGTCACCAAGGCAACGGCCGGGAGCCCGGACTGGGGGAAGCAGGAAGTTCTTGGTAAGTATGAAAGTCTTTTTTTATTCACAGGTTGGTGTATATTGTGTTCGGCATTCACTGTCGAGGGTGCTGAAAGAGTTACTGCCGATCAGTTAGCTCTTTCAGCACCTTGGACAGTGACGGGCGTCGACTAGCCTCATCTCTATGATGGCGGCTGCGCGAAAATCACGCAGCCGCGCATCATACACGGATGACACACGGAGCTGCCAAGTGCCTTTTGCGCGCGCAAAACGCAGCGTTTTTTGCGCGCGCAAAACGCACACGCTCGTGTAAATGAGGCCTAACTTTGAGTATATGGAGCTGTGCCATCCATGGTCTTTCACTGCGTTCTTGGGCTCCTCTTTGTTCACTGTCAGATGGTAACACCAAGTCGCAGGAAATAAAGCCTCTGCCCAGATCTCATTCTCACTGATTTACTGCTTCATGAGAGGAAGCGTTAATAAAATATGGTGCAAAGGAAAAGAGAACCCAAAATTTAGTGTCTCAGAAAATTTGAATATTATATAAGCACAATTTCAAAAATAAATTTTTCAAGTCCTGCTGGAAAATGAAATCAGCATCTCCATAAAGCTTGTCAGCAGAGGGAAGCATGAAGTGATCTAGAATTTCCTGATAGACGCTGCGTTGACTCTGGACTTGATATAACACAGTGGACCAACACCAGCAGATGTCATGGCTCCCCAAACCATCACCGACTGTGGAAACTTCACACTGGACTGCAAGCAACTTGGATTGACGTCTCTCCACTCGTCCTCCAGACTCTGGGACTGAGATTTCCAAATGAAATGCAAGATTTACTTTCATCTGAAAACAGAACTTTGGACCACTGAGCATGACCTGCCTAGGTAGAGTCGTGTGTTAACCTTAAACCATACTATCCCCCATCCCCATTTAGTAACGACACATGACACCGAGGTTGGATGTGAAATGGCCACAGCAGCCGTTTATTAATTTCACAGTTTTATAAAAACAATTTAAATCCGAAACATTCGGATAACTAGTTAGGAATCCACCAGAGAATTCCTCCTAATAATTCACATGACCCAACATGGGTCATAACATTAACCCGAGCAGAGGAAGCCCTTGAAGCCCCCTCAGATAGTCCTTTTTAAAGAACACACCGAATTAGCCATCTGCAAACCACCAATTACCTCCAGCCGTAAACCAGCTCGGAAGCACCGTTCACCTCTGCAGATGGCTCCAACCACTAGAAGTCCACTTCAAGGGGATAACACCCGATGAAGCCCTCAAGTGATATACCGACCACTAGAAGTCCACTTCAAGGGGATAACACCCGATGAAGCCCTCAAGTGATATACCGACCACTAGAAGTCCACTTCAAAGGGATAACACCCGATGAAGCCTTCAAGTGATATACCTTCTACCAGAAGACCACTTCAAAGGGATACCACCCGATGAAGTCTTCAACCATGTACCTTTTTTGGGGGACGCATACCCCCGATGCGACCCCCCCACCATTTTGTACTGACTGGCCTCAAGGACTCCCCCCGCCAGCTGCCATGACAACAGAACCTACTCCGGAAAAAAGAAAAACATGTTAAATAAGCACACAAAATAAAAACACAACGCTCATAGCCAGACGTACATAAGACCTAAAGAGTAACAAAACAAGGGTGGGAGGGTGGGAGCTTTGCTTACTGTGTGTTACTCCTCCCGCTGCTTCCGGCTCAATGCCGAGAAACAGCGGGAAGCGCAGTAACGGCCCCCCCGCCCCCCTTAACTCCTCCCCGTCCCTCCTTCAGCTCCTTCAACTTTCCCTGACCTCGTAACATTAACCCTTTCCCTACCAGGACGGTCATGTCGGCTTCCCTTAAGCCTGCAGCTGCGTCCAGCCTCTTCTTGACCTGCCTAGGTAGAGTCGTGTGTTAACCTTAAACCATACTATCCCCCATCCCCATTTAGTAACGACACATGACACCGAGGTTGGATGTGAAATGGCCACAGCAGCCGTTTATTAATTTCACAGTTTTATAAAAACAATTTAAATCCGAAACATTCGGATAACTAGTTAGGAATCCACCAGAGAATTCCTCCTAATAATTCACATGACCCAACATGGGTCATAACATTAACCCGAGCAGAGGAAGCCCTTGAAGCCCCCTCAGATAGTCCTTTTTAAAGAACACACCGAATTAGCCATCTGCAAACCACCAATTACCTCCAGCCGTAAACCAGCTCGGAAGCACCGTTCACCTCTGCAGATGGCTCCAACCACTAGAAGTCCACTTCAAGGGGATAACACCCGATGAAGCCCTCAAGTGATATACCGACCACTAGAAGTCCACTTCAAGGGGATAACACCCGATGAAGCCCTCAAGTGATATACCGACCACTAGAAGTCCACTTCAAAGGGATAACACCCGATGAAGCCTTCAAGTGATATACCTTCTACCAGAAGACCACTTCAAAGGGATACCACCCGATGAAGTCTTCAACCATGTACCTTTTTTGGGGGACGCATACCCCCGATGCGACCCCCCCACCATTTTGTACTGACTGGCCTCAAGGACTCCCCCCGCCACAGCGAAACAGGCCTTGACCACCTTAAGCCTGTGAGTTCCTCCACACCACCACCGCCCTTTCTATTCCTTCTGCTATCGCCAAGCTCCAAAGATCAATGCCAACCTCGGTCAGATGAACCCCGTCACTCCTCCAGAAATTCCCCACTCCTGACTCCAAATCCCTATGCCTCACGCAAATGCCCCCGTTTTTTGCCACAAAACGGGACACCGCCCGATTAACTTTAATGCGAGCCTTATTGACTCTCTCCACAGATCTAGCTAACCGCCAATGCTTTCTTGGGACTATGTCCGACCACACTATCACCAACTTGGGATAAGATACCCACAAACACAACATATCATGTTTGATATCCCGCACCAACTCACGAAAGGGGCGGACTCCTAAGTCATTCCCACCCACGTGCAACACTAAGACCTCCGGAACCCTATCAAGCCGAGCATATGTCTGGAATTCCGCCAACACCCTGCTCTACGACATACCTCTAAAACCCAGCCAATGCACAACCGCATCCTGTCGCGGAATGCGCAACTGGCGACCATTCGGGCGGACGTCCGCCCTCAAAGCCCCCCAGTGCACGTAAGAATGACCCATCAACCACACCAAACACGGAGGCGAATCTGAAACGGAAAAACAATTAGGCACCACCATATAACATTTGTAAAGCGTTAACAGCAAAATTCATAACATATGGGGGCGGACATAGGACTTAAACCTGTTGGACTCCCAACGACCAATACGCCTCACCCCCTCATCATCCAACCCCCAGCGCCCCGCTTCTGTTGCTGCGCCAATCCTGAAGGAATGAGATGAATATGAGCCTGCCGCGACACCAACCGCCGTCAAACATTTTTAAAATACAGCTCCAAACTGAAACCTGGACAAAAACGACCCGTCCACATGACGTAACAAAGGCAAATCTGGAGACCCCCTGTTTGGCGTAAAACCCCGCATGCACTCTACTGGGCACATAACCGACCCCGGGGCGCAACCCCTTCAAAGCCTGCGATACCAGAAATTCCTTCGATACATCCTGAAAGCCCCGCAACTTAAACCCAAACGCCACCGCAGATATGAACCGGTTCACCTTCGCCACTGAAAACCCCGCCTCCCAGGCGTCCCCTAACCAGTACAAAAGTGCCACCAACCTGTCTCTATCCGTATTGACGTCACCCAACTCTCTTACCCACTCCTCCCACTGCCTCCAACAAGCAGCATAAGCACTCCACGTCGTGCGCGCCAAAGACCTTTGTACCAATTGTTCTACGGGACCGAGACCAGATCCCAAAGATGCTGCGGACAAGCCAAACCGAGACGTTCCGCTCCCGGTGCCAATTGCCGAAACCGGTCCCACTGCGAGCGAGAAAGAGCATCAGCGATACAATTCCGTACACCCGGGACATGCACCGCCACCACCCACGCGTTCAACGACAAACATACCAACACTAAATGTCGCAACAATTGAACTACCGGAGGAAAGGACGCCGTGATGTTATTAATGGCAAGCACCACCCCCATGTTGTCGCAGTAAAAAACGGACCTTCTTATCCCTGAGCCAGTCCCCCCAAATGGTAGCCGCCACCACGATGGGAAACAGCTCGAGCAGGGCCAGATTCCGCGTGAGTCCACTGGACACCCAGCTAGCCGGCCATTGACCTGCGCACCACGGACCTCCCCCGTAAGCTCCAAAACCACCCGCCCCAGCCGCATCCGTGAAAATATTCAAAACACTCGTATCCTGCGCTGGGGCCATCCATAGCGAGCGACCATTGAACTGGCCCAAGAAGTCATTCCAAACCTGAAGATCAGCACGGTACTCCTCCTTGAGCCGCACAAAATGATGCGGCGCACGCACTCCCACCGTTGCCGCCGCCAACCTCCTACCAAACACCCTCCCCATCGGCATAATCCGGCAGGCGAAATTCAACTTCCCCAGCAGCGACTGAAGCTCCCTCAGCGTCATTTTCTTCATTCTACAAGCCCGTTGAACCTCCAGCCTCAAAGCACCCAACTTATCCGCCGGGAGACGACACTCCATTGCCACCGAGTCTATTTCGATTCCCAAAAACAAATCGTCGCTACCGGGCCCTCCGTTTTTTCCGGCGCCAAAGGAATCCCAAAATCCCTCGCCACCTTCTGTAGAGCATGAAGCAAATTACCGCAAACCGGCGAACCCCCCGGGCCAACGCATAACAAATCATCTAAGTAATGGATCAACGAGTCGACCCCGGATACTCCCCTCTTTACCCACTCCACGAAGCTACTAAACGCCTCGAAGTATGCACAAGAAAGGGAACACCCCATCGGAAGGCACTGATCCACGTAAAAGGCCCCATTCCAAAAACAACCCAACAGCCGTTGGCTTTCTGTATGGACCGGCAACAACCTGAACGCCGCCTCGATGTCAGTTTTTGCTAGCAGCGCCCCAGGACCCGCAGCCCGCACTAACCCCACCGCCTTATCGAATGAGGTATAAACTACGGAGCACAACTCGTGATCAATCCCGTCATTTACCGACGAACCTTTGGGATACGATAACTGTTGAATCAAACGAAACTTTCCGGGCTCGCGTTTAGGGACAATACCCAAAGGGGACACAACTAAATCTTTCACCGGCGACTCCACAAATGGCCCCGACATGCGCCCCAACGAAACTTCTTTTAACAACTTTTCCGACACGACTTCCGCATGCAAGTAAGCCGATCTTAAATTTCTCCGCGTAACCGGAACCTCATAAGGAGGCGGAGGAATAACAAAACCAACACTAAACCCTTCATAAAGCAACCTAGCTGCCGCCCTATCCGGATACTCATTTAGATAAAGGGCCATCCTTTCCACCCTCACCGGCGACACCCCCTTGACCAGCCCCGTGCTGGTTCCCGGACCTCTTTTTTCGCAGACATTTTGCCGCCCCGTGTGATGCACCATTACACTCGGAGCACACGTGCTTGAACTTGCACGTGGCCCCAAACTTGCACTGGCCTTCATTGAATTGCCAGCAAAACCCCGCCTTTCCCCCGCCGCTTGGTCCACTCTGACTAGACTGGCCTCCCTGGCCACCGCTCCCGGGAAAGGGCTGCCTAACCGGAGCCGTAACCCGCAACCAGAGAGCAATATCCTTCTGGTCCCACCGAATCGCCGGCCGAACCGCCTTCCGCTGACGGAATTGCTCATCATATCGCAGCCACGCCTGACCCCCATACGCCCTATGAGCCTCCCCAATAGCATCAAAATAACAAAATAACGCCGAACAATTTTCCGGCGCCTTTTCCCCTATCACACTAGCCAATATGGCGAACGCCTGCGACCAATTAACGAACGTCTGCGGGATAAGCCTATACCGCCGCCGTTCCTCCTCGTCCTTTTTACTCTCATCCCGCTTGCTCTTATCCAAATTGAATTTAGCCAGCGGCAAGAGAGAAAAAATTTCAACGTATTCATCTTTCCAGATCCGATCACGCACCTCCTGCTTTAAATGCGCCCCCAACGGACCCTCAAAACAAACATACACCTCCCCCCGAGCACGATCGTCCATGCGCACTCGATCGCCGTCCTTCTGTGCCTCAGTCTGCACCGACACCGCGACCGCCTCTCTAACCGCCACCACAGGACGCGCCTGCAACGATCCCACGTCCCTGGGGCCTTCCCAAACTACCGCAGGGGACACTTCCGTTACTACCGGCGCCGCGGCCCTATCAAGGCGCCCCACCAGCTCCCGTAAGCAACCCACTAAATCTGCCAAACCCGCTCCGTCGCGTCCGCCCGCGCCACTACCGGCCCCCGATGCTATGCTAGCAGCCCCCCCGCCGACACCCGACATAAAAATCGCTGGATAAGACAATAATGGAGTTATACACTCACCGGGCTGCACAGGCGCTGTGTTCCCGTCAGCCGGACCATCCTGACCTCGACGATAGACGTCCAGTTCACCTTCCTCCAGTTCTTCTCTCGCCGACGACTGTCCCTCCCAACGACATCTTCGGAAAGGGGATGAGGACGCGCTGACCGATGGGCCGGCAACCTGCCGCCCGACCGCCGGGACCCAGACTTCCGACCGGACCTGTTGCCTCGACGTCGCTGCAGATCTAGTCGTCCGTCTAGACGATCCTGACGAAGCCTGCCCCCTGGCCGGAACATCACCATGCGGGGCGGCCGTACCTTGCTCTCGACATCTTCCATCTGATGGGGGAGGGGTGACAGGGAGCCCAGCCTGCGACTCCCTGCTTACCGCCGGACCCCGTCGCGGCCTGGGATTCCTGCCAGGACGCAGGGCCTGGGAAGGGGCGGTCCTCCCAGCTGCCTGGCCTGCAGCGTCCGGGATCGGGCTCCCTCTGCGACGCCGTGTCCGCGGGACTACCTCCGGACTAAGGCGCTCTGGAGGTCGGGACCGCCGAGAGGGACGGGTCGACACAGCCTGCATCGCCGTCACCCCTGCCACCGCTCTCTGCCTGCCCAGCGCAGGAGCGGTTGTTGCCGACTCCCCCCCCGCCGCCATAGCCATGCTCGTAGGGGGGCCGGGGGAGGGGAGCCTGTCCCTTACAACAGACCCCGAACGCCGTGCCCGACGTGGCGAAACGGCGTCCGGGATCCGCGTTAATGCAGCCACGGTCTCCTCCAGCCATCCGGGACCGTGGTGCACAGCAGCGGCGCGCAGCCGCTCTAAAATCAGGGCCTCTGCCATTGCTAAAAAACCGGGCAACGGGGAGCTTTGCTTACTGTGTGTTACTCCTCCCGCTGCTTCCGGCTCAATGCCGAGAAACAGCGGGAAGCGCAGTAACGGCCCCCCCGCCCCCCTTAACTCCTCCCCGTCCCTCCTTCAGCTCCTTCAACTTTCCCTGACCTCGTAACATTAACCCTTTCCCTACCAGGACGGTCATGTCGGCTTCCCTTAAGCCTGCAGCTGCGTCCAGCCTCTTCTGTAGTGTTGGTCCACTGTGTTATATCAAGTCCAGAGTCAGCGCAGCGTCTACCAGGATATTTTCCAGCACTTCATGCTTCCCTCTGCTGAGAAGCTTTATGGAGATGCTGATTTCATTTTCCAGCAGGACTTGGCACCTGTCCACACTGCCAAAAGTGCCAATACCTGGTGTAATAATCACAGTATCATTGTGCTTGATTGGCCAGCAAACTCGCCTGACCTAGACCTCATAGAGAATCTATAGGGTGTTGTCAAGAGGAAGATGAGACACCAGACCCAACAATGCTGACGAGCTGAAGGCCTCTATCAAAGCAACCTGGGCTTCCATAACACCTCAGCAGTGCCACAGGCTGATCGCCTCCATGCCATGCCGCATTGATGACACCTCAGCAGTGCCACAGGCTGATCGCCTCCATTCCACGCCGCATTGATAACACCTCAGCAGTGCCACAGGCTGATCGCCTCCATGCCACGCCGCAGTGATGCAGGAATTCAGGCAAAAGGAGCCCCGACCAAATATTGAGGGCAGATACTGTACATACTTTGCAGTAGGCCAAAATTTTCGTTTTTAAAAATGGGCCTATATAATATTCAAATTTTCTGAGACACAAAATTTTGGGTTTTCATGAACTGTTACCATAATCATCAACATTAAAAGAAAAAAATGCTGGAAATAGATCTCTCTCTGTGTAATGAATCTATAGAATGAGTTTCACTTTTTGAATTGAATTAGTGAAATTAATTAACTTTTTGATGATATTCTAATTCATTGAGGAGGACTAGTATATAAATCTTGCCTGCTGTATTTTAAAGGGAATGTGTTGCCAGCAAAACATGTTTTTTTTTTTTTGTTAAACAATTAGTGTGTAGGTGATTAAACATTGTTCTAATTTTTTTTATTTTTTTCACGAGTCAGGAAATATTATAAATTGGATTCAATTTATAATATTTCCCAGCACTGGTCACTAGATGGAGCAATTCCCAAAATTGCAGCATTGCATGTGGTAAAGCAACCACATTGCTTTATGCTGCAAAATTGGGAAAAAAATCCCTCGCTCTAGTGAGCTCTCAGAATCCCCCCCCCCTCCTTTATCCTGGCTAGTGCCGGGAGAAACGAGGGGATTGAACGGTCAAACCTCCTACACTGTGTGTCGCCATTTTTTGAGCTAACACACAGTGTAGAAGGTTTACATACACTAGTAAAACACACTGAAACACGAACATACATAGAAATCACTTACCTGCTCCAGTCGCCGCCGCTCCCTCCGGTCCGTCCGCTCCGTCTGCTGCCGCTGCTCCATGTGCACAAGTCTTGAAGCCGCGACCGGAAGTAGTAATCTTACTGCCCGGCCGCGACTTCCGGTCCACAGGAAAATGGCGCCGGACGGCGCGCATTTCAAATCGGACTGTGTGGGAGCGGCGCATGCGCCGTTCCCACACACACGGCGTACACCATAGTGGATGGAACGGGCCCCGTTCGCAGTCCCTATGGGACTGGAGCTGCCGTATTCCATGTCTGTATGTGTCGTTAATCGACACATACAGAAATGGAAAAAAAAATGGCAGCCCCCATAGGGAAGAAAAAGTGTAAAAATAGAAAAAAAGTAACACACAAACACACAAATAAATATAAACGTTTTTAATAAAACCCTAACATAAAACTGATATAAAAAAAAAAATGTTGGTGACACTGTTCCTTTAAAATGCACTGGGTGCAGAATAATGTGTGAGATCTACACACTTGCATCTGAATATGTCACCAACAGATGCTACCAGCTGTCAGATGTATCCACGGTCTCATAGATGCCTGTTTGTAAAGTACAAGTGTCTTATGCCTGAGCACTTTAAAGGAACAGTGTCACGAAAAAAATTTTTTTAGATCAATTAGATTTTTGTGTTTTATTAAAAAAATAATTATTTATTTGTGTGTTTGTGTTTAACTTTTTTTTTATTTTTTAACTTTTTCTTCCCTATGGGGACTGCCATTTTTTTTTCCATTTCTGTATGTGTCGATTTACGACACATACAGACATGGAATACGGCAGCTCCAGTCCCATAGTGAATGCGAACGGGGCCCGTTCCATCCACTATGCTGTACGCCGTCTGTGTGGGAACGGCGCATGCGCCGTTCCCACACAGTCCAAGTTGAACTGTGCGACGTCCGGCCCCATTTTCTTGTGGACCGGAAGTCGCGGCCGGACAGTAAGATTACTACTTCCGGTCGCGGCTTCCGGACTTGTGCACTTGGAGCGGCGGCAGCAGACGGAGCGGACGGACCGGAGGGAGCGGCGGTGGCAGGAGCAGGTAAGTTATTTCTATGTATGTTCGTATTTTAGTGTGTGTTTACTACTGTATGTTAACCTACTACACTGTGTGTTAGCTCAAAAAATGGCGACACAGTGTAGGAGGTTTGACCGTTCAATCCCCTCGTTTCTCCCGGCACCAGCCAGGATAAAGGAGGGGGGGATTCTGAGAGCTCACTAGAGCGAGTGAGTTTTCTCAAATTTTGCAGCATAAAGCAATGTGGTTGCTTTACCACATGCAATGCTACAATTTTGGGAATTGCTACATCTAGTGACCAGTGCTGGAAAATATTATAAATTAGAATCTAATTTGTCTGACTCGTGAAAAAAATTAAAAAAATTAGAACAATGTTTAATCACATATACACGAATTGTTTAACTAAAAAAAAACAACATTTTTTTCTAGCAACACATTCCCTTTTAATTCAGCACTGTCCCCTTAACAGTATAAGGTATGTACTCTTCATTTTAGCCTTTAGGTGGCAGCACTTTATCATAAGTGAGGAGGTTCACTTTCAGCCATTTAATGTGTTGTCATACTATCAAGGACTGGGAGAACCTCTCAATATATATCTGGTCAAATATCTATAGATTGATTGGTTCAACCCCCGCCCCCCGAAGACAACACTTTCTAATCTTTACAAGGGACCAGAGTCCTTGTCCTTGTACAAAGCTCTGCTACCTGTCATGAAATAATAAAATTCTGTCTGCCCATAGCTACCACTAGGGGAGCTTACTGTATACAGATTTATACAGCTTCCATTGGAGCTGTATAAATCCTTATAGTGAGCTCCTTCTAGTGGGGGCTGTATGCATCCAGATTTCTATAGTTGAGTGAATGGAAGCAGGGGACTTTGAGCTCTATAACAAACTGAGCTCTGGCCCCTATAAGCAACATGGTGCAGTTTCTGGGACAACAAAAACCAGGCAAAAATAAAAAAGAGAAATTCTGTAATATACTTATTGTGTGATGACTATGCCACAGTGACCTTGTGTTACTGTTGCCACCTTGTCTGACCAAAAATACTGGCCAAGTTTACACGGGTAAGTTATTGATTTGCCACCAATGATATGTTTACACCTTTGAGTTTTGAGGCATTTGAAAAACAAACAAAAAAACAAAAGAGCAGCGCTATACAAAAAAAAGATGGAAAAAAATGCAGTAGATCCTATAATCGATATGTGATGATCCAAGGAATAGACAGCACTCACTGGGGTGAAAAAGTGATGCTTTATTCACCCATGGTAATATGTTTCAGCCCCCGTCATGGGCTTTCGCAGAAGTTTTGATCAGTGGGGGTCCATGCACGGAGACCCTCACTGATCGCTAAAATGAAGAGGCGGAGGCGCTCAGGTGAGCGCTGTGCCGCTTAGTTTCTTATCGGATGGCCGAGCAATCTGTGTACAGGCTCAATAGAAAGTCTGAGTCCGTACATCGCTTGCTCGGCTTTCCTAGGAAAGTCTATCAGAATTTAAGCGGCACAGCATTCACCTGAATGATTCAGCATTTTCATTTTAGCGATCGGTGGGGGTCTCAGTGCTTGGACTCCACCAATCAAAACTTCTGACATGTCACTATAACATGTTAAAAGTTTAGTTACGCTTTAAAGTTGCTTATTGACAAGTCAGCTTCAGCAGAACTTGTGCCCTACTGCGGTACTGATCTCAGCATCAGAAAAGCCTGTCCCTGCTCACAAGGGACTTATTCGGCAGTCACACCCCAACACAACAGGCAGATACCAAACAGACATCATCAGACTTGTACAGATATCGGCAGTCAATATGCCATGATGCAACACTTTGAAAAAATCATATTGCTGAGTTATTAGGGCTAGCTTAGGATAAACTTACAAGGCAAAATACATGGTATAAATTTGGTGAGGCCAACAATCCTCTCTTGCCCACAACTGATGGCTGCTCTGCTTACTACATCTCCCCCTGCGTCCACACTTCCACCAGTGGAATAAGGCAGAGTTTAAAGTCCAGCATCTCCTGCGGCCCGGTGCCAACACAATTACAACGCATGCACACACGGTTTATAAAAAATAACCGATAATTAAATGGTAGCTACAGTGGTGAATTAAGTAGACCATAGGCCCTGGGCTGTTACCCAAACTTGGCCCCCCTTCTCCACCGCCACCCTGCCACGCCATAACTATTGTTAACCTTTTTGTGCGAGCATTAACAAATGGGTGTTATGATTCTCCCTGTCAAAGGGCTGTGTCCCTACATACTGACAGTCTCCAACCATCGCTGACAGTATCACACTGTGCAGGAACGCATCCTCCTGACAAAGAGAATTGTCTATCAGTCCTCGACTGCACAATAACTTTTTGTGAAATACAAGGATTTGATATAATAAACATGTCAGGAGAGGTGACAGATTCTCTATAAATCTAGTGACTCACAGGTGACGACTTCTCATATTCTAGTAGGTTTTTTCCTCTTTTCTTCTCCATCCGGTCCAGAGTTCATGACGACTTCTCCCGGCCACGACCCATTGCTGCAGAATTTACTACTCAGATGTCTTCGGCTCCTCACTTTTCCAACATTTCCACACCTTATAAACGAAGATAAATTATCTTGCCACACTGTGCTCCTAAATATAATAGCACCATACACTGTGCCCCTAAACAATATAGTACCAAACACTGTGCCCCTGAATATAAAACCATACATTGTACCCCTGAATATAATTGTTAAACACTGCAAAGTAATGCACCACATTCACAGTGCCCCCTGTACATAGTGCCACATATTGCCCCCTATAGATAGCGCCACACACAGCCACTTATAGATTGCGCCACACAGCCCCCCTGTAGAGGGCGCCACACACAGCCCCCTGTAGATAGCTCCACACAGCCCTCCCCTCTTGTAAATTGTGCCACACAGCCCCCCTTGAATATAGTGCCACACAGACCCCATCCTTGTATATAGTGCCACACAGGCCCCCTCCCTTTGCCCCTTGTATATAGTGCCACACAGCGCTCCCCCTTGTATATAGTGCCACACAGCCCCCTTGAATATATTGCCACACAGCCCCCAATTGAATATAGTGCCACACAGTCCCCTCTTGAATATAGTGCCACACAGCCCCCACCCTTTGCCCATTGTATATAGTGCCTCAAAGCTCCCCCCTTGTATATAGTGCCACACCGTGCTCCCCTCCCATTGTATATAGTTCTACACAGCCCCCTTCCCTTCGATCCCTTGTATATAGTGCCACACAGCGCTCCCCCCTGGTATATAGTGCCACACAGCGCTCCCCCCTTGTATATAATGCCACACAGCCGCCCTCCCTTGTATATAGTGCCAAACAGCGCTTCCCTCCCCTTGTATCTAGTGCCACACAGCCCCCCTCCCTTCGCTCCTTGTATATAGTGCCACTGTGCTCCCCCCATGTATATAAGGCCACACAGCACTCCCCATTGTATATAGGGCCACACAGCGCTCCACCCTTGTGTACAGGGCCACACAGTGCTCCCCCTTGCATATAGGGCCACACAGCGCTCCCACTTGTATATAGGGCCACACAGCGCTCCCACTTGTATATAGAGCCACACAGCGCCCCCTTGTATATAGGGCCACACAGCGCCCCCCTTGTATATAGGGCCACACAGAGCTATCCCTCCTAAAAGAAATATATATATATTGTACTTACCTTGCCCCGTTCCCGCCAGACGCATGCGCATCCTCCGGGCCGGACGCATGTGCAGACCAGCGTGATGCAGTACATCCTCACGCCGGCCTGTGCAGGGAGTCTTCCTTGCGCCTTATAGGCTGCAGGCCTAACGTGGCCTGCAGCCTATAGTATTCATTTGTATCTGATTCCTGTCGCAAGCACTTGGGCCCCCTCCGGTGCTAGTGACGCCACCAGGCATGAGGGGGCCCATGTGGTTCGGGCGTGCATGGGCCCCCACGGAGCCTTGGGCCCCGGGCAGCCGGCCAAACCGCCCTTATGAGGTTCCGCCACCTGAGACCCCCACCAATCGCTAAAACGAAGCGGCAGAAGCGCTCATGTCAGTTCGGCTTTTTCTGGAGATCAATATATTGTAGCACGGACTTAATAGAAAGTCTATGAGCCCGTACTCCGATACATCGGCTGTTCGAAAAAAGCCAAACACACGAAGCGGCTGAGCAGTCGCACAGGCGCTTCTGCCGCTTCGTTTTAGCTATTGGTAAGGGTCTCAGTGTTAGGACCCCCACCAATTAAAACTTCTGACATGTCACTTTGACAAGTCAGAAGTTTGTCAAAGTTTAGTTACCCTTTAATGTTGCCGGTAAAATTGAAATACCGCCACCGGCCTTAAGCCAGTTAAACTAGCTGGGCCGATGGTATACCGGCCGGGTTGGCAATCCTACCTTGTGTACATTCTAATGTCACATGGCTGCATTTTATGGCTGTAGACAACAGTGACATTTATCACAGTGATGATTAGTCCATAAGGCCTAATTCACACGAGCTTATTTCACGACCGTGTTACGCGCGTGAAAATAACGCACGACACCCGGACCTATGCAAGTCAATTGGGCCATTCAGACATTCAGTGTTTTTCATGCAGCGTGTGTCCGCTGCGTGAAACTTACTGCATGTCCTATACTTGTGCATTTTTTGCGCATCACGCACCCATTGAAGTCAATGGGTGCGTGAAAATCACGGACACCACACGGACGCACATCCGTGTGCTGTGCGTGATTCACGCAACAGTTGCTAAAAAAATGATGAGAAAAAGAAAAGCACCTCCTTCAGTTTATTTTGCTGACGTAAACAACGCATGACATACGGATGACATATGCGCGTAAAAAACGCTGACAAGCACCATACACTGATGTCACACGGAACTGCAACGCAGGAAAAATGCTGCGTTCTTTACGCGCGCAAAACGGACACGTTCGTGTGAATAAGGCCTAAGTATGTAATGTCCAGGTGGATGGTAAGGTGGGTGGTAAGAGGTCCATTACCCTTTTTGCCCGGAGGCCCAGACAATTCTCAGTCTCCCCCTGCATTAAGGAGTCCAGAAAGCAGGTTGTTGCCAGTAAGTTGCGCTGCTTCCCTTTACTTTAATTCGGCTAAATTGAAGAAAATTGTATGAAGCTGTTCCTGAGTGACAGCCTACAGTGAGGAATAAAATACCCTTTTTTCTGTCATACACCCTTTAACCTATTTTACAGCAAATTCTACATGTACAGTCCTAGCAATCCCCACAACAGGTAAAAAAAACCTGATGAATATTGAGAAAAACAACAATACATGTTGATTTGGACGCTGTTATATCTACTGTACTCCGCTCCCAGCAAGTGAAGGTTCATGCTGTGTAGTCATTCAGTAATAAATGTCAATAAATTATAGCAGAGATAGCAAAGTATAGGGCAACAATAGTCTAAGGCTATGTTCACACGGAGTATTTTGGGGAGGAATATCTGCCTCAAAATTCCGTTTCGAACTTTGAGGCAGATATTCCTCTCCCTGCACGCCGATTTTTCGCGGCAATTATCGCGCCGTTTTTCGCCCGCGGCCATTGAGCGCCGCGGGCATAAAACAGCGAGATATACGCTTTCTCCTGCCTCCCATTGAAGTCAATGGGAGGTCCGAGGCGGAAGCGCCCGAAGATAGGGCATGTCGCTTCTTTTTCCCGCGAGGCAGTTTTACTGCTCGCGGGAAAAAGACGCCGACGCCTCCCATTGAAATCAATGGGAGGCGTTCTCGGGCCGTTTCTGCCGAGTTTTGCGACGCGGTTTCCGCGTCAAAAAACTCGGCAAAATACCCCGTGTGAACATAGCCTTATATTTCATTGTGTGACTGTTTTCTGCATCAGCTTATTAACCCCTTTAATGTCCAGGCATTAATTTTTTCACAACTTTTTTATTTTTATGTCGACAGCTATTCCAGCATAGTTTTTTGTACTTCAAATTAGCTCCGTTCACGATGCGGTGTAAATAACATGTTAACTTTATTCTATGGGTCAGTACGATTACAGGGATACCAAATATGTATAGGTTTTTCATGTTTTACTACTTTTGCACAATTAAAACACTTTTAAACAAAAATCATTTGTTTTTTCATCGCCGCTTTCCAAGAGCCGTAACTTTTTATTTTGTCCGTCAATGTAGCCATATGTGGGCTTGTTTTATTGCGGGACGAGATGTCATTTTTATTATTATTGTGGTGTACAAGGGACTTATTCATTAACATTTATTTTATTTTTTGGTGAGGGAAATGGAAAAAAAGGGACTTTCGTCGTTTTTGTGGGTTTTTTTTGCACGGTGCTCAAACGGCGGTTTAATTAATGTGTTAACCTTATTACTCAGTCGTTACAATCGCGGCGATACCATATATGTGTATTTCTTTTGCACTTCTAGTAAATAAAATCTCTTTTTATGAAAAGTGGTTTTATTTTCATTTTTACTGTAATCTTTTTTTATTTTTTAATAAACTTTATTTAACTGTTTTAATTATTTTTTTTAGTCCCACTAGGATACTTTACAATCCAATCTTCTGATCGCAGAGATAATGCTTTGGTATACTTTAGTATACCAAAGCTTTATTTCCTGTCAGTGTAAGGGGGGATTTACACGAGCGTGTGCATTTTTGCGCACGCAAAAAACATAGCGTTTTGCGTGCGCAAAAGGCACTTAACAGCTTTGTGTGTCATCACATAGGATTTGCGGCTGCGTGATTTTCGCTCAGCCGCCATCATTTTGACACTCCATTTGGATGTTTGTAAACAGAAAAGGTGGTGCTTTTCTGTTTCCAAACATACTTTTTACTGCTGTTGCGCGAAACACGCGCGTCCCACGGAAGTGCTTCCGTGTGGTGCGCGTAATTTTCACGCACCCATTGACTTCAATGGGTGCGTGATGCGTGAAAAACTCAGAAATATAGGACCTGTCGTGAGTTTTACGCAGCGGACTCACGCTGCGCAAAAATCACTGACAGTCTGCACTGCCCCATAGACTAACATAGGTCCGTGCGACACGCGTGAAAATCACGCGCGTTGCACGGACGTATATCACGTTCGTGTAAATCCGCCCTAAAACTGACAGACAATCTATTAGGGCATCCATCTGGCATGGCCTCATAGGCATATAGCCAGGGCAGACCTGGGGGCCCTTGTTAGGCCTCCAGCTGCCATGGCAACCCGTTGGTGTTCAGCGTTCACGTTCACAGGTTTCTGATCGGGGAGCTCCCTCTGTCAAACCACTTAAATGCCGCAGTCGATATTGACAGCAGCATTTAAGAGATTAAACGGCAGGGATTGGAGGTTTCTCCATTCCGTGCCGTTGCAGCAGAAGCCCGGCTGTCATTCATAGCCAGGCTCCTTCGGTGACTGTGCAGGCACAGCTTCTGTGCCTGCGCTATCACAATCACATACATGGACGGTGGAATGCGTGAATGGCTGCATTTCTATGCCGTACATGTACATGATTATGCGCCAAGGAGTTAAAGCATACAGTTTGATGGTATATATGGTATCTCACTACTGGCCTTACCTGACTGAAACACACTTGTAATGTCACAACGGCTTACCTGACTGAAACACACTTGTGATGTCACTACTGGCCTTACCTGACTGAAACACACGTGTGATGTCACTACTGGCCTTACCTGACTGAACCACACTTGTGATGTTACTTCTGGCCTTACCTGACTGAAACATACTTGTGATGTCACTACTGGCCTTACCTGACTGAAACACACTTGTGATGTCACTACTGGCCTTACCTGACTGAAACACACTTGTGATGTCACTACTGGCCTTACCTGACTGAAACACACTTGTGATGTCACTTCTGGCCTTACCTGACTGAAACATACTTGTGATGTCACTACTGGCCTTACCTGACTGAAACACACGTGTGATGTCACTACTGGCCTCACTTGACTGAAACAGACGTGTGATATCACTACTGGCCTTACCTGACTGAAACACACTTGTGATGTCACTACTGGCCTTACCTGACTGAAACACACTTGTGATGTCACTTCTGGCCTTATCTGACTGAAACACACTTGTGATGTCACTTCTGGTCTTACCTGACTGAAACATACTTGTGATGTCACTACTGGCCTTACCTGACTGAAACACACTTGTAATGTCACAACAGTAAATTTTGGATTAACGATAATTAATAATGGTAACATTAAATCAATAAATATTAATAATTTAATAATAAATATAACAAATAAATAACTGTTAAAAAATTACAATAAATCACCAATCAACCAATCAATTACCAAGTCCTTCCAGCATTAGGTGGTAGACTACACCCTATCTAAACAACATTGCGACGAGTTTAACATTTTTTGCACGAGCCATAGCTAGAATATTCTGGAACCTGCTAGAACATTCCGTTCATCTGACCTGTTGTTGACCTTAAGGCCTGATTCACATGAACGTGTTAAACGTACGTTGAAACAGCGGCCGTCCCATGGTCCTATGTAATTCAATGTGGCCGTTCACACAGCCGTTGTTTCAACGGACCGTGTGAAAGGTCCGTGGGAAAATAGGACGTCCTATCTTTTCACGCATCACGCATCCCTCCATAGACTCTCAACTATGGTGGATGTGTGACATCGCGTCCCGCAGCGCTGAGCACAGATGCACCTCGGACGTGAAAAACTGCAGTTTTTCACGTCCGAGATGCGCAGCGTTCGTGTGAATCAGGCCTAATAGGTAAGAACCACTGTGGGAATAAAATGGGGCGAGGGAGGCGGAACAAACCAAAGAAATTCCATCCAAGAAATACGAAAATAAATATATTCTAAATTACTTCTAAATTATTGAGACTGTGCTACCATGTGTCCTCCAAGCAAAATGCCCTGGGGCCCCTGACAGTAGTGATGTTACAGCTGCTGACCAGAACAACTTTCCTGAGTCCTGAGCGACAAATCGACATGGGTTGTATCGCTGGATAACTAGATGCATTTGCCATTCAGATGTTTCGGAAAGCTGGACCACCACCCCTATGGGAGCTGTACGATTGTAATTACATGAGTTGTTTTTTGTTGCTATTTGGCAAAACCGTGACATTTATGTTGAAACCGCAACAAAACGACTGTAAATACAGTAAAACCTCTATAAAAAAAAATTCTCTTTGAGAAGACCACCCCCTTATCCAGACCAGGTTTCTTGTGACAGATTCTCAGATCCACCATATATTGTGCATACTGCCCGTTTTCTTTATGAAGAGTACCCCCTAGAAGACTATTATTCAAAGAAAATTTGGGTTCAAAATTTGGGTTCAAAATGGTTTCCACTGTACACCTTAAAGAGGCTCTGTCACCAGATTTTGCAACCCCTATCTCCTATTGCAGCAGATCGGCGCTGCAATGTAGATAAGAGTAACGGTTTTTTTTTTAAACGAGCATTTTACGAACAAGTTATGGCCATTTTTATATTTATGTAAGTCCAACTGGGCGTGTATTATGTGTGTTATATCTGGGCGTGTTTACTTCTTTTACTAGCTGGGCGTTGTGAATAGAAGTATCATCCACTTCTCTTCAGAACGCCCAGCTTCTGGCAGTGCAGACACAGCGTGTTCTCGAGAGACCACGCTGTGACGTCACTCACTTCCTGCCCCAGGTCCTGCATCGTGTCGGACGAGCGAGGACACATCGGCACCAGAGGCTACAGTTGATTCTGCAGCAGCATCGGCGTTTGCAGGTAAGTCGATGTAGCTACTTACCTGCAAACGCTGATGCTGCTGCAGAATCAACTGTAGCCTCTGGTGCCGATGTGGCCGACACGATGCAGGACCTGGGGCAGGAAGTGAGTGACGTCACAGCGTGATCTCTCGAGAACACGCTGTGTGTCTGCACTGCCAGAAGCTGGGCGTTGTGAAGAGAAGTGGATGATACTTCTCTTCTCAACGCCCAGCTAGTAAAAGAAGTAAAAATGCCCCGATGTAACACACATAATACACGCCCAGTTGTACTTTAACTGTAAACACGCCCAGTTGTACTTTAGCAAGCCTCATTTACATAAATATAAAAATGGTCATAACTTGGCCAAAAATGCTCGTTTAAAAAAAAACAAAAAAAAAACGTTAGTCTTATCTCCATTGCAGCGCCGATCTGCTGCAATAGGAGATAGGGCTTGCAAAATCTGGTGACAGAGCCTCTTTAAGGCCTCATGCCCACTTCAGTTTTTTTCCTCAGGGTGCGATCCGTTGTTGTAACTATTAGCACCCTGACACATTCATTTCAATGGGGCCATGTACACTTCCATTGTTTTAACGGAACCATGCGGCCGTTCCGTCAAAAGTAGTGCAGGTCCTACTCCTGCCCGTTTTTGACGGAACAGTCTCGGCCTTTGCATTGATTTGGTCCGTGAAACAACGGGCTGCACACGGAAGCTATCCGTGTTTGGTCCGTATTTCACGGAATCGTCATTAGCGGCCGTTCAACGGCACACGGAAGTGTGCATGAGGCCTAAGGCCCTATTCACACGCAGTTTTTTAGTGGAAACCGCGTCAGAATCAGCGCCAAAAAATGGCCGAAATCACCCCCCATTGCAATGGGAAGCCGAGGCCTTTTTTTGCCGCGGTTTACACCTCTGATCTCCCATTGAAATCAATGGGAGGCAGAAAAAACTCACGGCACTCGTTTCCTAGCATTTTTCGCTGCGTTTTTTGCCCGCGCTCCTTGCAATAGTTTCAATGGCCACAGACGAAAAAGGCGCCTCGACAAATGTGGCAAAAAAGCGCAGGCAGGTCAAAATCTGCCTCAAAATTGCGGAAGGCAGATTTCTGAGGCAGATTTTTTCTGCCTGCAAAAATCTGTGTGAACAGGATCTAAGGGTACGTTCATAAACAGCGTATCCACTCAAATACACCGCGTTCCAAATTATTATGCAAATGTTATTTTTCGCTGATTTTCCTAAATAGTTGATGCAAATGACAGTCAGTATAATCTTCAAGCCATCAACCGTTGGAGAATAATGCAAATTTTATTGAACAAATTTCCTAATGATAACAGATTTTTTTTAGAAGTAAAAAACTCAAAATGCACTGTTTCAAATTATTATGCACAACAGAGATCAAAACATTTTAAAGGTTGTAAAGAGAACTAAAATGGTAATTTGTTGAATTTGCAGCATCAGGAGGTCATATTTACAGAAATCAAAAGCTCTTTCAATCAAAAAAAAACTTAACAGGCCAAGTTACATGTTAACATAGGACCCCTTTTTTGATATCACCTTCACAATTCTTGCATCCATTGAATTTGTGAGTATTTGGACAGTTTCTGCTTGAATATCTTTGCAGGATGTCAGAATAGCCTCCCCGAGCTTCTGCTTTGATGTGAACTGCCTCCCACCCTCATAGATATTTTGCTTGAGGATGCTCCAGAGGTTCTCAATAGGGTTGAGGTCAGGGGAACATGGGGGCCACACCATGAGTTTCTCTCCTTTTATGCCCATAGCAGCCAATGACACAGAGGTATTCTTTGCAGCATGAGATGGTGCATTGTCATGCATGAAGATAATTTTGCTACGGAAGGCACGGTTCTTCTTTTTGTACCACGGAAGAAGGTGGTCAGTCATAAAATCTACGTACTTTGCAGAGGTCATTTTCACACCGTCAGGGACCCTAAAGGGGCCTATCAGCTCTCTCCCCATGATTCCAGCCCAAAACATGACTCCCCCACCTCCTTGCTGACGTCGCAGCCTTGTTGGGACATGGTGGCCATTCACCAACCATCCACTACTCCATCCATCTGGACCATCCAGGGTTGCACGGCACTCATCAGTAAACAACACGGTTTAAAAATTAGTCTTCATGTATTTCTGAGCCCACTGCAACCGTTTCTGCTTGTGAGCATTGTTTATTGGTGGCCGAATAATAGCTTTATGCACACTTGCAAACCTCTGAAGGATCCTACACCTTGAGGTTCGCGGGACTCCAGAGGCACCAGCGGATTCAAATACCTGTTTGCGGCTGAACACCCCTTAAAGAGGCTCTGTCACCAGATTTTGCAGCCCCTATCTGCTATTGCAGCAGATAGGCGCTGCAATGTAGATTACAGTAACGTTTTTATTTTTAAAAAACGAGCATTTTTGGCCAAGTTATGACCATTTTCGTATTTATGCAAATGAGGCTTGCAAAAGTACAACTGGGCGTGTTGAAAAGTAAAAGTACAACTGGGCGTGTATTATGTGCGTACATCGGGGCGTGTTTACTACTTTTACTAGCTGGGCGTTGTGTATAGAAGTATCATCCACTTCTCTTCACAACGCCCAGCTTCTGGCAGTGCAGATCTGTGACGTCACTCACAGGTCCTGCATCGTGTCGGCACCAGAGGCTACAGATGATTCTGCAGCAGCATCGGCGTTTGCAGGTTAGTCGATGTTACCTGCAAATGCTGATGCTGCTGCAGAATCAACTGTAGCCTCTGGTGCCGACACGATGCAGGACCTGTGAGTGACGTCACAGATCTGCACTGCCAGAAGCTGGGTGTTCTGAAGAGAAGTGGATGATACTTCTCATCAGAAAGCCCAGCTATTAAAAGTAGTAAACACGCCCCGATGTACGCACATAATACACGCCCAGTTGTACTTTTACTTTTCAACACGCCCAGTTGTACTTTTGCAAGCCTCATTTGCATAAATACGAAAATGGTCATAACTTGGCCAAAAATGCTCTTTTTTAAAAAATAAAAACGTTACTGTAATCTACATTGCAGCGCCTATCTGCTGCAATAGCAGATAGGGGTTGCAAAATCTGGTGACAGAGCCTCTTTAAAAAAGCTATCTACGCAAAACGTGCGTTGGGGTTTCTCCACACTTGGGAGTCGTCACATCTGAGGAGCCACATGGGTTAGTAACTGATTCAGGTTTACTATTAATTGATGATTTGTTATGCTATTTGCCTGGCTATCTGTACACTTAATTGAGGTTTGGACAGGCTGTTCTGACTATTCTGTCCTCTGAATAATTATTAAGTGGGTGTAGATTAGACTAATCTGTAGTCATTACTTATGTCATCCTCCACTATCTTTTACAAAGACTCATTGCACTGGGGATACAACATACTTTTTGGACATGAATAGATATACACTCTGTTAGTCCTTGCCGTACTCTTATAATGTATTTACTTTAGAGCAAATGATGACAATCTTCTTTGGGAACTTTCCCACTCCTGTGTACACATAAATTACTACTGTGGCTCAATTTTTTCTCCTATTTTTGGAGATATGCAGTGATTCGATTTGTAGTCTGTATTTTAACCATGTATTTCGTATTGTCCAATAAAATTTGTAATTTTCTATGCAATTGGCTTTTTAAGGCTCAATAGTATTTGACTCCTTTTTCTCGTGTATGTATTTAAATGTTCCATGGCATGTTGTATGAAGGAGGTATTCTCGCCCTGGAGCATTAGGTGATGTGACTGCAACGAGACTGCATGCCACAATACAGGCTTTGCCTGCGGTATGAGGCCTTAACAGGGAGGCAGTATTAGAACGGCAGTACAGCCAACATTCACATGAGCGTATCAGATTCACGTGCGTGAAAAACGCGCGCTTGAATCTGGTCCGTGTGTGTAGCCTTATCCATCAGTGTACTTTGTGAGTGGCATGGGTTATTCACGCACTTGCAAAGAACACCTTTTTTTTTTTCAATCGAATTTATGTGCAAATCAAGCACGATTGTGCGTGCGTATGCGGTGCGTGGTTTTCACGCACCCATTGACTTCAATGGGCACGTAGGTGCATGAAAACGCACCTGTATAGCACATGCAGTAAGTTTCACAGCGGACTCTCGCTGCGTGAAAACTCACGCATGTGTGAACAGCCACATTAAAATCAATAGGGCCGTGTGCTGCGTGTGATTTCCATGTGCAGCACACGGACGTTGTTCACGTTCGTGTGAATGGGCCCTAAGGGTATGTTCACACGCTAAAGTAAAAACGGCTGTAAAATACGGAGCTTTCTTCAAGGGAAAACAGCCTCTGATTTTCAGCCGTCTTTAATACATCAAATGTTTTTTATTTATTTAAAATCTTTATTTTTGAATGTTTGGAAAAAACAGTAACAAAGAAATACATGTACAGGCAGGTGGAAGCTCGAAAATACAGAGCTATATGCAATATATAATAATATAACATAAGTCGCATAGTACAGTCATAACACCTTTCCGGCGTGCAACAACATGTAAAGCCAATATCACAGTAGAAACATGAAAAATAAAAATAAAAAATACAAATAAAGATATAGAAAAAGGTACTCGTTACTTGCAGTTAGTGTCCCTTCAGAGGTTATGATCAAGGCGAAAAACTCATATGGAGTTAGTGAAGTCAAAATACCTACATTACAATAGTAAAAGGGAGGTACGAGCTCACGTTAGGTGAGTCGTCGTCCAAGTGCACCACGGGGCCCATAATTTCATAAACTAGTCATGTGTTCTAGATTCCCAGCTGGACAATTCTTCCAGCCTAAACATTTGCCTGACTCGATTGAGCCACATTGGGACATCAGGAGGTATTTTATCCAACCATTTAATCGGGATGAGGAGCTTAGCTACCATGATAAGTAGTGAAGACAAGTCAAATCTAGTGAGGCTACAGTCTGATGATGGTAGATTAAAGAGGCTCCGTCACCACATTAAAAGTGGCCTATATTGTACATAATATGATCGGCGCTGTAATGTAGATTACAGCAGTGTTTTTATTTAGAAAAACGATCATTTTTTACGGAGTTATGACCTATATTAGCTTTATGCTAATGACTTTCTCAATGGACAACTGGGCGTGTTTTACTATATGACCAAGTGGGTGTTGTACAGAGGAGTTTATGACGCTGACCAATCAGTGACCAATCAGCGTCATACACTTCTCTCCATTCATTTACACTGCAGATAGCGATATAGCTATATCGCTATGTGCAGTCACATAAACACACTATAACGCTACTCGTGTCATGACAATGAATATACATTACCTCCAGTCAGGACGTGACGTGTATTCATTCTCCTGACCACTTCTATAGCGTCTCTGTGAGTTATAGCATAGCAGGCGTAGTCTCGCGAGATTACGCTGTAAACTGTCATTCACAGCGAGATCTCGCTGTGCCGTGCTGTAAATCACAGAGACGCTACAGAAGTGGTCAGAATTCTGAATAAACATCACGTCCTGGCTGGAGGTAATGTATATTCATTGTCAGGACACTGCAGTAATGTTATAGTGTGTGTATGTGACTGCACATAGCGATATAGCTATATCGCGACCCGCAGTGTAAATGAATGGAGAGAAGTGTATGAGGCTGATTGGACACTGAATGGTCAGCGTCATATACTTCTCTCCACAAAGCCCACTTGGCCATATAGTAAAACACGCCCAGTTGTCCAATGAGAAACTCATTAGCATAAAGCTAATATAGGTCATAACTCCGTCAAAAATGATCGTTTTTCTAAATAAAAAACACTGCTGTAATCTAAATTACAGTGCCGATCACATCATGTACAATATAGGCCACTTACAATGTGGTGACAGAGCCTCTTTAACCAATACTAGAGAGGGAGTAAGTTTAATGGACCTATTACAAATAGTGCCGACCGTCGATTCAATAGATGACCAAAACGGTTTCATTATAGGCAGGGCCGCCATCAGGGGGGTATTAGGGGTAGTGGTGTGAGGGGCCCGGCCAAACCTAATTAAAAGGGGGGCCCGGCCACTGCTGCGACTTGTCTTTGGTAGAAAAAAACGGGCCCCTGCAAAGGGGCCCGTTTTTTTCACCAAATGAATGTCGTGAGCTGCGGGCCCCCCCTCTCATGGGGGCCGTCAAACACCGCCGACCGATGACGCGCACCCGCAAACTCGCGACCGTCCGAGCGCGCAACCGCGACAGCACGGGCGCTCGCAGAAGCAACAGCACGCACGCTCGCAGCCTCGACAGCACGCGCGCACCCGCGATCGGCCGCGCGCGCACTTGCGATCGGCCGCGCGCGCACTTGCGATCGGCCGCGCGCGCACTTGCGATCGGCCGCGCGCGCACCCGCGAACGAAGCGAGCGCACCCGCGGACACACATGGACCCAACTTACCTGGAGCCTGGCTGGAGGTGAAGGACTGGACGTCTGGACCGAAGACCTCGCCTGGAAGACCTCGCCTGAAGGACCTCGCCTGAAGAGGACTGGAGTGGGAGCAGCAGCTCTTCTGACACGGTGAGTAAAGTGTGTCAAAGTGCTGTTTATGTATGGCCCTGTTCACACAAAGTATTTTGCAGGCAGAAAAAAAATCTGCCTCAAAATTCCTTAAAGAATTTTGAGGCAGATTTTGACCTGCCCACACTATCTTGCCGCGTTTTTTTGCTGCGTTTTTTGCCCGCTGCGATTGAGGACAGCAGGCAAAAAACACCGCGAAAAATGCATTTTCTGCCTCCCATTGATTTCGATGGGAGGTCAGAGGCGGAACCGCGGCATGAAAGGACGTGCTGCTTTTTCTTTTTTCCGCGACTGGCTCCCATTGATTTCAGATTAAATCAATGGGAGGCGGTTTTGGAAGTTTTTTGGTGCTGATTCTGACGCAGTGTCCGAGTCAATATCAAGGCCCAAAAACTCTGTGAACTGGGCCTTATTGTTAGGGCTTATTCAGACGAACGTGTAATACATCCGTGCAACGCGCGTGATTTTCACGCGCCTCGCACGGACCTATGTTACTCTATGGGGCCGTGCAGACTGTCAGTGATTTTCACGCGCCTCGCACGGACCTATGTTACTCTATGGGGCCGTGCAGACTGTCAGTGATTTTCACGCAGCGTGTGTCCGTGTGTCCGCTGCGTAAAACTCACGACATGTCCTATATTTGTGCATTGTTCGCGCATCACGCACCCATTGAAGTCAATGGGTGCGTGAAAATCCCGCCCAGCACTTCCGCAGCAGTATAAACTATGAATGAAAACAGAAAAGCACCACGTGCTACAAACATACAAACAGAGTGTCATAATGATGGCGGCTGCGCGAAAATCACGCAGCCACGCATCATACGCTGCTGACACACGGAGCTGTTATGGACTTTTTGCATGCGCAAAATGCCACGTTTTTTGCGCGCGCAAAAAGCACACGCTTGTGTGAATCCGGCCTTAGGGTAGGAACACACTAGGCATGAACGCTGCAGATTTTATGCAACACATTTTATTGTGGAAAATCCGCCGCGTATTACAGTCGCAGCAGAGTGCGTGAGATATGAACAAATCTCATTCACACGCTGCAAAAAAAAAAATGGACCTGCAGTGTGACTTTTGGCTTTTTAAGCAGCAGCGTGTCAATGTATTCTGTGCAATCGCTGCTCCTCTGTTGCGGAAATGCTGCGGTTCTGCCGCAAAAATCACAAATGAGAAAAAAAAAGAAGGTACTTTTTTAAATTGATAAAGTTTAGACTTACCCCGGCCGTAGTCCTGGTGACGCGATCCTCTATTCTTAGCGCAGCCCGGCCTCCTGTCATGACGTTTCATCCCATGAGACTGCTGCAGCGGTCACATGGTCTACAGCGTCATCCCAGGAGGCGGGGCTACGTTCAGAAGAGAGAGTCACCTAAACTACGGCCGGGGCAAGTCTAAACTTTTTTTTCCCTGCAGGATTCCCGCAGCGGACATGCCTCACGAAACCTGCGCCACTATTTGGTGCGGTTTTGCTGGCAGAATTCCCTGCGGCTACCGGGGCGGATAAGCTGTGTAGTTTTACTCAGCATATCCGCCTAGTGTGTCCCTTATGATGTCGCTCCTGGAGCTGCTGCCGGTCTCTAAATAGGCAGTTGGTCCAGTAGAATTTGGAATTATTTTTTTTTGTGAACCAGCTTAAAAAAATACAAAACTTTTGTGTTAGGGCCTGTTCACATCACCGTTCGCTTCCATTCCGGGGTTCCGTCTGAGGTTTCCGTCGGGTGAACCCCGCAACGGAAAGTGAAAGTGACAGCACAGCTTCCGTTTCAGTCACCATTGATCTCAATGGTGACGGAAACATCGCTAATGGTTTCCGTTCGTCACCATTCTGGCTGGTTTTCGGACGGAATCAATAGCGTAGTCGACTGCGCTAATGGTGACGGAAACGGAAGCTGTGCTGTCACTTTCACTTTCCGTTGCGGGGTTCACCCGACGGAAACCTCAGACGGAACCCCGGAACGGAAGCGAACGGTTATGTGAATAGGCCCGAACACAAAAGTTTTGTATTTTTTTAAGCTGGTTCACAAAAAAAAATAATTCCAAATTCTACTGGACCAACTGCCTATTTAGAGACCGGCAGCAGCTCCAGGAGCGAAAGCATAAGGCCTCATTCACACGGCAGGGTTTCCCGGCCGGGTGCCGGCCGTTCATAAATCGGCCGGCACCCGGCTGCATTAGGAATGATAGACCCCTAATGGGGCTATTCACACGACCGATTTTTTGACGGCCGGAAAATCCGGCCGTCAAAAAATAGGACATGCTCTATCTTTGCCCGGGCACCGGGCCGCCCGGCTCCCATACAAGTCTATGGGGCCGGGTATTACACGGCCATCACCGGAATGTGTTCCGAGTGATGGCCGGGTTTCCCGGCGCTTGCGCTCTATCTCCTCCTCCTCACAGCGCAGAGTGCATGTGAGGAGGAGGAGTTGATGCCATTCTGACGAATGGCATCGCTGTACACTGTGTTGCAGGGCCGGGGTGTACAGCAAGTGGAGGGAGCGCTGCGCTGGCTCCCTTCCCCTGCTTGTTAAAAGCACCCTGGCTCGGCGACACCTTCGATGGCGCCGCTAGTAGTAGTAGCAGCAGCTGCTGCTGCTGCGGCTTCTACTACTGTAGCGACACCACTATAGCAGAGCGGGGAGGTATCTCCCCGCTCTGCTATGTGCTAGCCGCACTTTAGCTCCTTGAAGGAGCGGAATCCCCGTGTTTTCGGGGATTCCGCTCCTGGACAGAGCGCTTGATGTCTATGTCCATATCTGGGCAGTGACATCAGGGGAAACTCCTGAAGCGGAATCCCCGAACACATGGGGATTCCCCTTCAGGAGCTGCCGCTGATGTCACTGTCCGGATCTGCCCGGCCCGGCACGGATGCATAACTTTATGCAAACCGGCCGGGCAAAATGGCCGATTTTACCGGCCGACACTCGGGCTCGGGAACGACCCGGTCGTGTGAATCCCGCCTAAGGAACACACTAGGCGGATATGCTGAGTAAAACTCCACAGCTTATCCGCCCAGGTAGCCGCAGGGAATTCTGCCAGCAAAACCGCACCAAATAGTGACGCAGGTTTCGTGAGGCGTGTCCGCTGCGGGAATCCTGCAGGGAAAAAAAGTTTAGACTTGCCCCGGCCGTAGTCCTGGCGACGCATCTCTCTCTTCTGAACGTAGCCCCGCCTCCTGGGATGACGCTGTAGACCATGTGACCGCTGCAGCGGTCACATGGGATGAAACGTCATGACAGGAGGCCGAGCTGCACTAAGAATAGAGGATCGCGTCACCAGGACTACGGCCAGAGCAAGTCTAAACTTTTTTATAAATTTAAAAAAGTGCCTTTTTATTTTTTCTCATGTGTGATTTTTGCGGCAGAACCGCAGCATTTCCGCAACAGAGGAGCAGCGATCCCACAGAATACATTGACACGCTGCGGCTTAAAAAGCCAAAAGCCACACTGCAGGTCCATTTTTTTTTGCAGCGTGTGGATGAGATTTGTTCACATCTCACCCACTCTGCTGCGACTGTAATACGGTGCGGATTATCCACAATAAAATGTGCTGCATAAAATCCGCAGTGTTCATGCCTAGTGTGTTCCTACCCTAAGGCCGGATTCACACAAGCGTGTGCTATTTGCGCGCGCAAAAACGTGGCGTTTTGCGCATGCAAAAGGTCCATAACAGCTCCGTGTGTCAGCAGTGTATGATGCGCGGTTGCGTGATTTTCGCGCAGCCGCCATCATTATGACACTCTGTTTGTATGTTTGTAGCACGTGGTGCATTTCTGTTTTCATTCATAGTTTATACTGCTGCGGAAGTGCTGGGCGTGATTTTCACGCACCCATTGACTTCAATGGGTGCGTGATGCTCGAACAATGCACAAATATAGGACATGTCGTGAGTTTTACGCAGCGGACACACGCTGCGTGAAAATCACTGACAGTCTGAACGGCCCCATAGAGTAACATAGGTCCGTGGGAGGCGCGTGAAAATCACACGCGTTGCACGGATGTATTACACGTTCATCTGAATAAGCCCTAACAATAAGGCCCAGTTCACAGAGTTTTTGGGCCTTGATATTGACTCGGACACTGCGTCAGAATCAGCACCAAACAACTTCCAAAACCGCCTCCCATTGATTTAATCTGAAATCAATGGGAGCCAGTCGCGGAAAAAAGAAAAAGCAGCACGTCCTTTCTTGCCGCGGTTCTGCCTCTGACCTCCCATCGAAATCAATCGGAGGCAGAAAATGCATTTTTCCCTGCGTTTTTTGTCTGCTGTCCTCAATCGCCGTGGGCAAAAAACGCGGCAAGATAGTGTGGGCAGGTCAAAATCTGCCTCAAAATTCGGTGCGCGGTTCCAGGCGGTCGCGGGTGCGCATGCGCGGGAGTTTGCGGGTGCGCGCGATCGGTCGCACGGGTGGCGGTCTTTGACGGCCCCCATGACGACCCCCATGCTACCCAGGGCCGCCATCAGGGGGGGTATTAGGGGTACTGATGTGAGAGGCCCGGCCAAACCTAATTGAAAGGGGGGCCCGCAGCTCACGACATTCTTTTGGTGAAAAAAATGGGCCCCATTGCAGGGGCCTGTTTTTTTTCTACCAAAGGCAAGTCGCGGCAGTTTGCCGGGCCCCCCTTTCAATTAGGTTTGGCCGGGCCTCTCACATCAGTACCCCTAATACCCCCCCTGATGGCGGCCCTGGGTACCATGATATAGTTCTGGACGGAGTACCGTTAACAGGCGGTGCCACGGTAGGGGGGCCCAGAAAATTTAGCTGTAGGGGGCCCTGAAATTCCTGATGGCGGCCCTGATTATAGGGCACTATCACCATATATGAATCAAAGTACCTGGGGAACCCCCACATCTCCAACACACATCAGATGCATTATCATACATTTTTGCTACTATATCCGGGGACCTATACCACCTCGTAATCAGCTTATATGCATTCTCCTGAGTCTTTTAAGTATAGCGGAAGTGTCCTTTGGGGAGAACAGAACATTCAAGTCCCGTTCCCAAACACAAAGAAAGAGATGCTTTTTCTGTGCGTCAAAGGTAAGTATTTTGTTATAGAAGATGGAAATCAGTTTTTTGGGCAAGGGTGTAGAGCAAATCAGAGCCTCGAAGAGAGTGATCTAGCAATGTTATAACGTCTCAGGAATCCCAAACTAGTAGCTTTGAAATTGTCGTACCGTGCTCTGGACCAGTGTTGTCCTATACCTAAGTTATGAAGAGCATCAAGAGTTGGTACCGTACGCCCTTTATACAAGTCCCCTATTGGGATAATTCTCAATGAGCTCCACAAATTCAAGGGGTCGTCAAAATGCAGGGAAAGAATGAAAGGAGTCAAAGTCGCCGGCATCAAAGGCAAGGGAAACGGAATACTGGACACATGAGTAGAACGAAATTTACGAGAGAAAAATAGCCCTTTATCAATGGACTCTCACTATCAACCTTCCCCATCCCACCCTCCCCTCCCCATAAAGTAGTCAGGACCTGAGTCTTGAAACTCCCCAAAGCAATTTGTTTAGCCAAAGTCGTATGTGAACCAGACAATAATTCAAGGTGTGACCGAAGTTGTATGGCTTGATAATAGAGTAGTATGTCTGGGAGACCAAAGCCGCCTTTTGCCTTGGGGAGAGTCAATTGTCTATATGAGATTCTAGGTCGAGACTGGTTCCATAAGAAGCTAGAAAACAATCTCCTAGTCTCCGTGAAAAAGGAAGCAGGGGTGAAAACAGGGGCAGCCTGCATGAGATACAGAAACTTAGGTACTATAAATGATTTTAGTAAATTCTTCCTCCCCATCCACGAGATCATCGGAACCCTTAGATCACGTAGCTGAGCGGAGACTGACTTCAACGAGGGGGAAAGTTAAGGAGGTAGATATCTCGTAAATTACTGGATATTTTAACCCCAAAATAAGTGATGAACACTGATGCCCACCTAAATGGGAAGTCTCTCGAGAGACTAGAGACTATAGGCGGAGACAGAGTAACATTTAGTGCCTCACATTTGGAGTGGTTGATTTTAAAATTGGATAAAGCCCCAAACTCCTCTAATAATTTCAGTAAAGCAGGGAATGCAGATTTAGGATTGGAGATAAGCAATAGCATGTCATCTGCGAAAACAGCTACCTTATGTTCTCTGTTCTCCACCTGCAGTCCCCTAATATTGGGGTCCTGCCTGATAGCTTGAATCAATGTTTCCAGAGTTAAAATAAAGAGGGTAGGGGATAGCGGGCAGCCCTGTCTCGTACCATTAGTTATTGTGAAAGGCGAGGACAATAATATATTAGCTCTAACCCTAGCAGAGGGCGAGGCATAGAGAATAAAGACAGCTTCCACCATCGCTAAGGGAAATACAAATTTAATTAATGTGAGGTACATATATTGCCAGTCCACCCTATCAAAGGCCTTTTCCGCGTCTGTACCCAGCAACACAAGAGGCCTATTAAAATTTGTTGCATGATTTGTGGCATGTAAAACCCTATAAGAGTTGTCTCTACTATCCCTGCCTCGCACAAAACCAGACTGCTCCGGTGCAATCAATTTGGGCAAAAGCAGGGCCATTCTATTTGCTAATAGTTTTGCCCATAATTTAACATCGTTATTTAGGAGTGAAATGGGACGATGTCTCATCGTCTTTAGTTAAACTAGTAAGAGATAAATTGTCTAAGAAACTGGAGATGGCTTGGCGATTTCCCTCCACAAAGGGGGCGGGCGAGATAGGTGTACTATTTGTTGTTGGAACAGTCTTTTGTAAATTATACAGTGAACTATAGAATGAAGAGAAAGTAGCAGCTGTAATACATGGGTCAGAAGACAAAGAGCCCTGCTCTGTCAGTATTTGTTTGATTTGTGTTTTTTCTCTGGCTTTTTTAACTAATGCGGACATAACCTTCCCCCCTTTGTCCCCATGAGAATAATATTTATGTTGCATACGAAGGTAGGCCTGGGCAGACTTAATATTTAGTACATCTTTAAGAGAATTACGGAGATTAGTCAGTGTATCTTGTTCTAAAATAGCAAGTGACCTCTTATGTAACTTTTCAATTTTAGCTATCTGAGACAAAAGTTTGCTTATTCGCTTAGCACGCAGTTTTTTCCGGAAAGCTGCAAGGGCTATAAATTCTCCTCTCATATAAGCCTTATGGGCCTCCCATCGAGAAGCCTGAGTAGTGTCTGCAGACAAATTTGTAGCAAAATAGGACTTCACCTTCCCCTCCAGAGCTACCAGCATCTCGTGGTTGTACAAAAGAGTCTCATTTAATCTCCAAGTCCACTCTCTTGCCACATGACCAATAAGTTTAACCTCAAGATAAATAGGCGCATGATCAGAAATCGTTATGTTGCCTATTGAGGAACTCAGGATTTGTGAAAGACAAGAGTCACGAGAAAATATATAATCTAGCCTCTGATAAGAGCGAAGAGCTGTAGAGAAGAAAGTGAAGTCCTTAGTGTCAAGGTGCAGAGTCCTCCACACATCAACTAACCGATTTTGTGCCAATGAAGAAAGGATACGTCTCTGAGCCCTGAATGAAACCACTGATCTCTTTGAAGTAGAATCCAACAATGGGTTCAAAAACAATAACCCCTCCGCGAAAGCAGCAACTTTCTCTAAAACTTCAACAATCCAGTGCGTAGTGTTAACATTAGGAGCATAGAGGTTACATATTGTGACTAATTCTACCCTTCAATAACAAGTATCTCCCTTCTGAGTCAGCTATCAGGCCTTCACACATGAATGGAGAATGCCTATGTAAACCAATGCTTACACCCCTAAATGCTGAGGAGGGACTGGGGGCATGATACCATTTATTATAAAGACCATATTGTAAATTCGGAATATGGCCAGAAATAAAATGAGTTTCTTGTAACAGTATAATTTCAGACTTCGTTCTAGACAATAGAGAGAAGATACGACTCTGTTTAGGTTGAGAGTTGCATCCCTTTACATTAAATGTACAAAACTTTAAAGTCACCTCAGCCATATTCATAATAGTAGGAACATCTTGAAAGAGCATATAGTTTGAGTACCTGTAAGATGAAGGACCAACATAAACTGAAACAATGTAGAACAAAACTGCATACCATACAGGAATATTGCATAAATCGTAGTGACATCATAGTGAAATCAAACTGTAGAGGAGATTTTCCTTCCTATATTTAAATGCGAACCTGAAAGGAAGGAAGATAATGAGAAGGAGGGGGAGGGGAGAGGAAAGGAGAGTGGGAGAGCAGAGAAAATAGTATCCCTGATCGGAGGAGCTACCAGAAACCTTGTAAGCAGAGAAAAACAAGTGTCACCGGCCAACATTAACAGCTAGGACGTTTTTTGTTTTTTTTTCTTCATATATAGAATTTGCATAAGGACAAAATAAAGGATATGGATGTAGATACTTTGTAGAAAGAGTCCTAATTGATGGATGATCTAGAGAGATGTTTCTTGGATCTTGGTGACTTCTTCGTAGCAGCTGTGGACCAGGCATCCGAAGGTGGGAGTGTGGGCAGGTCATCAGATTCATCCATTGGCAACCAGAAATGAATTTCCATAGGAGCAATATGAAGTTCACCCCAAACCTAGCGAAGGTCCCCTGGTTGTCTAATCATCATTTTCTTGCCGCCATTGGTAATGGCCAGCGATAGGGAATTTTGGAATCTCTAAGTTTATCCGTTAGTGGCTTCAGAACTCTGCGTTTCTGCAGGGTACCGGGGCAAGATCCTGAAACAACTCAATTGCCGAATCCTCAAAAGAGAGATCACCTCTATCTTTTGCTGTAGAGAGGACAAGCGAAGTGTCCACATAACTCAAGAGCTTGCATATGATGTCTCTTGGCGGGACAGACTGTGCAAGCTTAGGTCTCAAGGCTCTATGCACCCTTTCTACAACAATGGCCTCTGCTCTGTCCCGGCCCAATAGAAATTCAAATAAATGAGAGACAGTGGTGTGCAAACCGTCTGGTAGATAGGATTCAGGCAGCCCTCTAATCCTTAAGTTATTTCTTCTGCTCCTGTTCTCCTGATCTTCTAAGGGTATGTTCACACGGCCTATTTTCAGACGTAATTTGGGCGTTTTACGCCTCGAATTACGCCTGATAAAACGCCCTAATACGCCTACAAACATCTGCCCATTGCTTTCAATGGGTTTTACGATGTTCTGTTCCCAAGAGCCTTTATTTTACGCGTCACTGTCAAAAGACGGCGCGTAAAATGACTTCTCGTCAGAAGAAGTGCAGGACACTTCTTGGGACGTTTTTGGACCCGTGTTTCACAGACTGTATTGAAAAGAGCTCCAAAAACGGCCGTAACCCACTCGGGGATCGACGTAAAATAAAAAATATATAAAACTTGCAAATTGCTGTTTTTTGGTCACCTTAGCTGTCCAAAGAAAAGGAATAAAAAGTGATCAAAAAGTCGCATGTACCCCAAAATGACATTGGTGAAAAGTACAACTCGCCCCGCAAAATTTAAGCTCTCACACCTCTAAGTTGATGGAAAAATAAAAAAGTTATGGCTGTCAGAATATGGCGACACAAAATTATTTTTTTTTAGCAAATTGTAAAACATAAAACAAAACATATAAATTTGGTATTGCCGTAATTGTATCAACCTGTAGAATAAGTTGAATATGTAGTTTTTACCGCCTGATGGACGCCGTAAAAACAAAACCCCTCAAAAAATGGTGTAATCGCTGTCTTTTGCCATTTTCACCCCACAAATATTTTTTTGCAGATTCCCAGTATATTAAATGGTACAATAAATGGTGCCACGAAAATCTACAACTTGTCCCGCAAAAAACAAGCCCTCATATGGCTATGTCGACGAAGAAATAAAAAACTAATGGCTTTTGGAAGGCAGGGAGGAAAAAACGAAAATGAAAAAACTCAAGTTGGTGGTTAAAAGTGGTAAAACATTAAAAAAAACATATAAATTTGGTATCGCCATAATTGTATCAACATGTAGAATAAGATGCACATATCGTTTTTACCACCTGATGAACGACGTAAAAACAAAACCCCCCCAAAAAAAAATAAATGGTGTGATAGCCCATTTCACCCCACAAATATTTTTTTTTTTCAGCTTCCCAGTACATTATGCAGTACAATAAATGATGCCATGACAAACTACAAATTGACCCGCAAAGCAAGCCCTCATACAGCGATGTCAACAATAAAACAAAGAAGTTATGGCTTTTGGAAGACGGGGAGGAAAAAACTAAAATTAAAAAACTAAAATTTGCCGTGTCTCCAAGAGGTTAATTTATGGGAAATGCAAGTAATAACCGAAGGCATGTGAGGAGAACTGACAGGTCCTCTTTAGTGTACCACACAGGAGTGCTGGCAGGTCCTTTTTAATACACCACACATGAAAGATGATAACTCCTCTATACTACACCACACAGGAGAGCTGACAGATCCTCTTTACTGTACTATGCAGGAGAGATGGCAGATCCTCTTTACTGCACTACACCACACAGGAGAGCTGACAGACCCTGTATACTACACCACACAGGAGAGATGACAGGATATCGAGAATCTGTAATCTCTCCTGTATAGTGTAATATAGAGGATCTGTCAGCGCACCTGTATGGTGTAGTAGAGAGGGTATGTCAGATCTCCTGTGTGGTGTAGTGTAATATAGAGGATATGTCAGCTCTCTTGTATGGTGTAGTATAGAGGATATATCAGCTCTCTTGTGTGGTGTAATATAGAGGATCTGTCAGCTCCCCTGTATGGAGTAGTATAGAGCAGGGGCGTAGCTAGAGGCTCATGGGCCCCGATGCAAAAATTCTTACTGGGCCCCCCCCCCCCGCAAACTTCTCATGGCCGACGGTCCGCTTTCAGCTGCATCGCTGGGTCTCCTAAGTGACCCAACAATGCAGCACTAGCAGCCGGGGCGTCACTAAGGCTGGGTTCACACACACACTATTTACGGACGTAATTCGGGCGTTTTAGCATTGAATTACGTCCGAAAATGCGGCTCAAAAGCGTCGGCAAACATCTGCCCATTCATTTGAATGGTTCTTACGATGTTCTGTGCCGACGGTCATTTTTTTTTACGCGCCGCTGTCAAAAGGCGGCGCGTAAAAAAGTGCCTGTCACTTCTTCAGACGTAAATGGAGCCGTTTTCCATGGACTCCATGGAAAACCAGCTTCAATTACTTCCGTAATGGACGCAGCGAAAGACGCCTGCACATGCCATTACGGCTGAAATTACGGTGCTGTTTTCTCCTGAAAACAGCACAGTAATTTCAGCCGTAACAGACGCTGCCGTGTGAACATACCCTCAGGGCTTAAAATGTCAGGGAAATAGCCCCAATACATGTGTGTCCGCCCCAAAAAAAGTGTGTATATGAGACAGCATAGAATATCTATAGCACTACGACCCTATAAACTATGGATAGGATTAGATACAGTGGCTCAGCAGACAGTATCACACATGATAGGATTAGATACAGTGGCTCAGTAGGCAGTATCACACATGATAGGATTAGATACACAGCTCAGCAGACAGTATCACACATGATAGGATTAGATACAGTGGCCCAGCAGACAGTATCACACATGATAGGATTAGATACAGTGGCTCAGCAGACAGTACCACACATGATAGGATTAGATACAGTGGCTCAGCAGACAGTACCACACATAATAGGATTAGATACAGTGGCTCAGCAGACAGTATCACACATGATAGGATTAGATACAGTGGCTCAGCAGACAGTACCACACATGATAGGATTAGATACAGTGGCTCAGCAGACAGTATCACACATGATAGGATTAGATACAGTGGCTCAGCAGACAGTATCACACATGATAGGATTAGATACAGTGGCTCAGCAGACAGTACCACACGTTATAGGATTAGATACAGTGGCTCAGCAGACAGTATCACACATGATAGGATTAGATACAGTGGCTCAGCAGACAGTATCACACATGATAGGATTAGATACAGTGGCTCAGCAGACAGTATCACACATGATAGGATTAGATACAGGGCCCAGCAGACAGTATCATACATGATTGGATTAGATACACAGCTCAGCAGACTGTATCACACATGATAGGATTAGATACAGGGCCCAGCTCGCTGACATTACGTCTCCAGCGCTGGACCCAGGACAGGTAAGAATAATAATTTTGCTTCTTTATGTGTTACTGATTATTTTTGTGTTTGTGTTTTTTTTACAGGTTCGGTTGTTGGACTTCGGATTCGAGGACTTCAATGACAGCGTTTTTTTTATTCTCAATAAAATGGTTAATGAGGGTTGTGTTTTTTTATTTCAATAAAATATTTTTTCTATGTGCTTGTATCTTTTTAAACTTTATTATCACCGCCTTAGTAATGGCCGCTGGCTGATTGACAACCTCCATCACTAAAGCGGGGCTTAATGTTAGCCGGTGCAGAAGCTACACTAACCCCCATTTTTACCCCGGTACCCACCGCCACCAGGGGTACTGGGAAGAGCCGGGTACAAACCAGTACCCGACCATCTGTAGTGACGGGCAGGCACCGGGGTGGCCGCAGGCTGGTAGTATTAGGCTGGGGAAGGCCAAAAACAGTGGCCCTTCCCACCCTTGTAATACTGCCTGCTGCTGCTGTGTTGTATCTGGCTGGTTATGAAAATTGGGGGGGACCCGACATCGTTCTTTCCAATTATTTTTTCTTTTTTTAAATGACGTCGGGTCCCCCCCATTTTCATAACCAGCCAGATACAATAAAGCAGCAGCAGGCAGCATTACCAGGATGGGAAGGGCCACTGTTTTTGGCCTTTCCCCTCCTGATAATACCAGCCTGCGGCCACCCCAGTGGCCGACCATCACTAAAAGATGGTGAGGTACTAGATCGTACCCGGCTCTTCCCAGCACCCCTGGTGGAGGTGGGTACCGGTGTAATAAAGGGGGTTAGTGTTAGCCTCTGCATCCGCTAACACTAAGCCCCGCCTTAGCAATGGATGCTGTCAATCAGCCGGCGGCCATTACTAAGGCGGTAGTAATATAGTTTAAAAAAAAAAACACAAAGACATAGAAAAAATATTTTATTGAAATAAAAAAAAAACCACACAGCCCTCATTAACCATTTTATTGATAATAACAAAAAAGCCGTCATCGAAGTAGTCCTGGAATCCGACGTAGTCCAACGACCGAACCTGTAAGAAAACACACAAAAAATGATTAGTAACACATGTGTTAGGGTATGTGCACACACACTAATTACGTCCGTAATTGACGGACATATTTCGGCCGCAAGTACCGGACCGAACACAGTGCAGGGAGCCGGGCTCCTAGCATCATACTTATGTACGACGCTAGGAGTCCCTGCCTCGCTGCCGGACAACTGTCCCGTACTGAAAACATGATTACAGTATGGGACAGTTGTCCTGCAGCGAGGCAGGGACTCCTAGCGTCGTACATAACTATAATGCTAGGAGCCCGGCTCCCTGCACTGTGTTCGGTCCGGTACTTGCGGCCGAAATACGTCCGTCAATTATGGACGTAATTAGTGTCTGTGCACATACCCTAAGGCTTAGATACAGGGCCCATGTGTGATACTGTCTGTGGGACCCTGTATCTAAGCCTACCACAAGGTAGGCTTAGATACAGGGTCCAGCAGACAGTAATCTTATACAGTATAAGATTACTGTGTGCTGGGGCCCTGTATCTAAACCTACAGTGTGGTAGGCTTAGATACAGGGCCCAGCAGACAGGATCACGCATGGGCCATGTATCTAAGCCTACCATGTGATTGGCTTAGATACAGGTCCCAGCAGACAGGATCACACAATCTGTGATCCTGTCTCATGGGCCCCCTAAGGCTGCTACATCGTAGGCTTAGGGGTTGTGCAGTCCCTAAACATTGATGGCCTATCCACAGGATAGGCCATCAATAGCTGATGTGTCGCCCGGGACCCGCAAATCAGCTGTTTTGAAGGGGCCGCAGCACTCGTACGAGAGCTGCTTCCCCTTCATTTCACTACTCGCCCACACTGTGAATCGCCGACACCGATTCACAGTGTGACCGGAATGAAGGGGAGCAGCTCTCGTACGAGTGCTGCGGCCCCTTCAAAACAGCTGATTGGCGGGTCCCGGGAGTGAGACCCCGCCAGTCAGGGCTAACCTTACCTTCCTCTTCGGCCGCGGCGGGAGTTCTGTAGTCTCGATGCTGTGCGCGGCGGCATAGCGCTGTGACGTCATGCGCTGCGCACAGCGCTTGACGTCAGGACCTCCGCTGCGATCCGGAACCAGGAAGGTAAGTAAAGTATGTTACTATAGTAACAGGGGCCCGCGGCCCGAGTTACTATAGTAACTTTTTATTGATGTGGTGCGGGGGGCCGTGGGCCCCCCTGGCTTCGGGGCCCGGTCGCAATTGCGACCGCTGTGACCCCTATAGCTACGCCAGTGGTATAGAGGGTATGTCAGATCTCCTGTGTGGTGTAGTGTAATATAGAGAATCTGTAAGCTCTTCTGTATAGTGTAATATAGAGGATCTGTCAGCTCTCCTGTGTGGTGTAGCATAGAGGGTTTGTCAGCTCTCCTGTGTGGTGTAGTATAGAGGATATGTCAGCTCTCCTGTATGGTGTAGTATAGAGGGTATGTCAGATCTCCTGTGCAGTATGGTGTAATATAGAAGTTGTTAGCTCTCCTGTGTGGTACAGTAAAGCGGACCTGCCAGCTCTCCTGTGTGGTGTAGTATAGAGGGTCTGTCAGTTCTCTTTCCTGAGTAGTACAGTCAAGAGGACCTGCCAGCTCTCCCGTGTGGTGTAGTATAGCGGGTCTGTCAGTTCTCCTGTGTAGTGTAGTGGTGTAATATAGAGGACCTGCCAGCTCTCCTGTGTGGTGTAGTATAGAGGATCTGTCACCTCTCCCTTGTGGTGTAGTATAGATGGTCTGTCAGCTCTCCTGTGTGGTGTGATGTAGTATAGTGGATATGGCAGCTCTCCTGTGTAGTGTGATGTAGTATAGAGGATCTGTCAGCTCTCCTGTGTGGTGTGATGTAGTATAGCGGATATGTCAGCTCTCCTGTAAGGTGTAGTATAGAGGGTCTGTCAGCTCTCCTGTGTGGTGTGTTGTAGTATAGAGGATATGCCAGCTCTCCTGTGTGCTGTAGTATAGAGGATCTGTCAGCTCTCCTGTGTGGTGTGGTGTAGTATGGAGGATATGCCAGCTCTCATGTGTGGTGCAGTATAGAGGATCTGTCAGCTCTCCTATGTGATGTGATGTAGTATAGAGGATATGTCTGCTCTCATGTGAGCTGTAGTATAGAGGATCTGTCAGCTCTCCTGTGTGGTGTGATATAGAAGATATGTCAGCTCTCCTGTGTGGTGCAGTATGGAGGATCTGTCAGCTCAACTGTGTGGTGCAGTATACAGGATCTGTCAGCTCTCCTGTGTGGTGTGATGTCGTATATAGGATCTATTAGCTCCTCTGTGTGGTGTAATGCAGTATAGAGGATATGTCAGCTCTCCAGTGTAGTGTGATGTAGTATAGAGGATATGTCAGCTCTCCTGTGTGGTGTGATGTAGTATAGAGGATATGTCAGCTCTCCTGTGTGGTGTGATGTAGTATAAAGGATGTGTCAGCTCAGACCCTCTATACTACACCACACAGGAGAGCTGACAGCTCCTCTATACTACACTACACAGGAGAGCTGACGGATCCTCTATACTACACCACACAGGGGAGATGACAGATCCTCTATACTACACCACACAGGAGAACTGACAGATCCTCTATACTACACCACACAGGGGAGATGACAGATCCTCTATACTACACCACACAGGAGAGCTGACAGCTCCTCTATACTACACCACACAGGAGAACTGACAGATCCTCTATACTACACCACACAGGGGAGATGACAGATCCTCTATACTACACCACACAGGAGAGCTGACAGCTCCTCTATACTACACCACACAGGAGAACTGACAGATCTTCTATACTACACCACACAGGGGAGCTGACAGATCCTCTATACTACACCACACAGGAGAGCTGACAGCTCCTCTATACTACACCACACCACACAGGAGAGCTGACAGCTCCTCTATACTACACCATGCAGGAGAGCTGCCAGCTCCTCTATACTACACCACACAGGAGAGCTGACAGATCCTCAATACTACATGACACAGGGGAACTGACAGCTCCTCTATACTACACCACACAGGAGAGCTGACAAGTTTTCGTCACTGTACCACACAGGAAACTTGACAAGTTTTCTTTACTGTACCACACAGGAGAGCTGACAGACCCTTTACACTACACCACACAGGAGAGCTGACAGGAACTCTATACTACACCACACAGGAGAGCTGACAGGTCCTCTATACTACACCACACAGGAGAGCTGACCGGTCCTCTATACTACACCACACAGGAGAGCTGACAGACCCTTTATACTACACCACACCACACAGGAGAGCTGACAGGAACTCTATACTACTCCACACAGGAGAGCTGACAGGTCCTCTATACTACACTACACAGGAGAGCTGACAGATCCTCTATACTACACCGCACAGGAGAGCTGACAGATCCTCTATACTACACCACACAGGAGAGCTGACAGGTCCTCTATACTACATCACATCACATAGGAGAGCTGACAGATCCTCTATACTACACCACACAGGAGAGCTGACAGGTCCTCTATACTACACCACACAGGAGAGCTGTCAGGAACTCTTTACTGTACCACACAGGAGAGCTGACAGATCCTCCTTAAATGTCATTTTCACCCAAATATTATTTATACAAAACGCAATCAGTATCTATGAACACATATAGCACTTATGCCTCTTCACATTTCCTAACATGAGATACCATTAGATAAGCATTCTTCAATCCTAGCTATAAAAACTGGAATCTCTATGATTATGACTTGAGCTCTCATCAGCAGTAGAAACTTTTTAAACCCAGGACCATTACCTATTGCTGCACTATGGTTCATATTGTATATGATAGATTACACTTGAATTGTTTGACAAGTTTTATTAGTTATTGTAATAAAAGTAATGCAATTTCTCTTTGCACAATCAGCAGATGTCCTTAGATGACCATTAGTCACCGCACATATCAGGTCACTGCTGACCAATAGTAAGAAATGAAAACATCAGGCAGGAAATATGTTGTAATTTAAAACCTGCTTGAGAAAGCATTTAAAATGTACAGTAACTGAACAGTGACAAAGTATTGCAAATTCAACATGTTCATTCCAACCAGATAATAAATGTGTGATGATTATTTCAAAGTGATGCCCCATCAAGGAATGGATTTATAAGAGGAACTTGAAGCTCCTGTTCCCCAATGCAAAATCTGTAACAGGGCCCCCACATACAATGTGCCATTTATAAAATAGTGTCTTCTTATGTGGCAGTTGGGCCTTTGGAGCCCCTCAGATACCAGGGTTTGGGTGCGACTGCTACCGCTGCACCCTCATATAGTTACGCCGTAATCAGATCCTGTCAGAAGATATGTCTCAAAGGAAAGGGTTTTCTGCTTTCTGCTAATGGGATATGTATCTGTTTTTGGCATTAGTACCAGAAAATTCCATTAAAAAAATCAATAAAAAAATATGTGAGATGACAGATTATCAAATATTCCAGATTAACAAATGGTCAGAGTAAATATATAATAGGGGAGAGAATACTAAAGAAACACAGGAACTCATTCTTTACTTCTCGTCTTGTGAAATTTCACATTATATCGCTCCAACTCCATATTGCCAATTTATGGAGCTATTTATGGGGACACCACACAGTGGCATATAGAGTGCCTGTAATGTCCGTGGCTGCGGGCTGTCAGCTCCATCCTCCCCCTGACAGCCACAGCCACGAATCGGCAAGCGCTGGCCCCAGCCTCCTCAGGAGACGCCAGCGCTCGTGTTCACTCACCTCTGCCGGATCCCGCAGGGTGCACGCGCACGCTAGTGCCCGCTCTTAAAGGGGCAGCGCGCGCACCGGACCTTATGGACGAACTTTGACCCGTGAGTATCCTGGACTATAAGAGGAGTCCAGCTCCCTAGTTCTATGCCTGAGCGTTGTTGTGTTCCCTAAAGTTTGTGTAATGGCAGGAAGGAGGTGAAGGGAAAGTGAGCCCTAATCTACCCACCGACCTGTCCCTGCCTACTTGCAACGACCCGCCCTAGGCGACGGGGTACAACTGGGCGGCGGTCCCTACTCTGTCTAAGTGCACGGGAAAACAAACAGGGAACACGCAAGGGAAGGGGCAGTAGCCCACGGAACGCCGCGAGGAAACGGAGCGGTGAATGAGTAGTCAGGACCAGGATAAGGTGGAGTATACCCAAGTGAGCACGGAGGAGGAAGCAAGCCGGAGGCAAAGCAAAGCAGGTTAAGCAGAACAGCAGCAAGGCAGAAGCACGGCAGAAGCAGGCTGGAGCAAGCAGCAGTGGGGCCAGGAATCCAAAAGAATTACAAGCACTGAGGAGGAGAACACAGCAGGTAATAAAGGACAGGGGGCGGAGCTAACTCTGACTGACCAGGCCGCGATAGGCTCTCCCACTCCTGAGCCTGCCACCCTGGTTGGTGGGAGATGGTGTCAGTCGAACAGGTCTGGCCTCAGGTGTGGATTGATTAATCCCAGGAGTATACCTAGACGTAGTACCTGGCAGATCCCTAACAGTTTGTCTATGTGATGGCCTCCTAGTGTGTTTCCTGTTCCAGTCCCTGTTCCAGTCCATGTCCCTATACTTGTTTCCAGTTTCTATTCCTAGCAATCCATATCTTCCTGGTCTAGCACAGAGCTGTGCCAAAGTCGTGTCGTGCTGCATCCACGTCTGACCTGTTTCACCTCGCCTGACGTCCGCCTGCTACCTAAGTCCCAGCCGAGCCTGCCCTGCTGCTGTCTGAGCTGCCACAGGTACCTATAGAACTATAGACAGTCACCTGCTCCCTGTTTGCCAGCTGCCTTACCGCCAAGGCGGTACAGCCCAGTGGGTCCACAGACCCTTCGTGACAGTGCCTAAGTGTCAGTATTTATAATCCTTTGTCTTGTAAATGAGCCCTTTCTATGTACATTTCAGTCAAGAAAGTTCAATCCGTACCACACCTGCCTACCTCTGAGAGAGTAATATACTGAAGACATGTCCTGGATACAAAGTGAATAAAATAGAGAGGGTGTTTGTTTGTTTTTTAATCAATTAATTCTTTATTAAAGATTTTGTCAACAAACAGATAACAAAAAACCTACATACCCCTTAAAGACATGTATCTATTAATGACATAAAGAGAATAGCACATTACCAGAATTGCGTAGATACTGCGACCTATTGCCAACGAATTCCCACCCCAACCTCTCCCTCCCCTCCCTGGTGCACCTGAAACATTTGCAAATCATTCCAAAACATGTACATTATACATAATCATGCGATTTATACATATGTTAACCTATTCCACCACAATATCAGGAATTATGCATTGCGAGTATCATCTATATCAAAGACACAACCAAAATATTCAAAGTTAATGAATACAGCTAATCAGGAACATTCCCTATTATTCCGTCTCGAGTCATAGTACAGGAGGCTAGGCCTGATTTATCTAACCACAGGGCCCATATTTCTTCAAAATTTTTCACAGATCCCCTTTTTAGATATATAGGCTTTTCCATACCAACGAGCCAATTTATTTTATCTACAAATTCTTGCCGTGTAGGGGGTATTTCTTGCAACCATTTTTGAGCAATCAGCTTCCTCGCCATGTATAGCATTAGACTATAACTGTTTTAATCACCTCAGAGTCCGGCAAGTCATCTACATGTCCCAAAATGCAAAGATCCGGCGACATTAGAATATTGATAGAATAAACTGAATTAATGACATTCACCACTTCAGCCCAAAAACGCTCAAGTTCTTGGCACGACCACATCATGTGTATAAGGTCAGCGCTGGCAGTCTTACATCTATTGTACATGGGAGAGTCTCTCAGTCCTATGTCAAATAAGAACTTGGGGGTTTTATATACCCTATGGAGCAGATATAACTGTAATATTCTATGTGCCTCACTAAGCGACAATCTTGACGTATATGCAACAATCTCTTGCCACTGCCCATCTTCTATCAGACCGAGATCTCTCTCCCACTTTTCCTTAACGGCTAAGGGGGAATTGGAATGAACCTTTTCCAATAGGAATTTATATACAACAGATATAAGGCTTTTAGATTTCTGCAGAACCCACAATAGTAACAACAGGATTATTAGTGCACAGAATTGAATCTCCAATGTGGATTTCTGCCTCCAGAACATGTCTCAACTGTAGGTATACAAAAAAGGAAGATCTCGGCAAGGCGAAGAAGATTGTAGATCAGAAAATTGTTTCATTACCCCTTCTTTATACAATTGAGTTATCCACTGTGAAGAATGGTTTATTTGCTTATATTCTTTGTATTAAATTACATTATGAATTATCAAGCAGGATGCCGAATTACTAAAATATGTATTCTCCATTATTTTAATGACCTTTCCTCTACATAGTTCTGCTCGAGTCTCAAAGAAATGTGTTCTCTTTATGTGTTCATAATATGGTCTTCATACATCTATGCTAGCGGGTTGGCTGAACGCCCAGACATAAAATGCAACTATTTGTCGTTATCTCCCTATTGGGAAAGAACAGTTAACAACACCCCATTGTATGTTTGTCTCCAGGTGTCACCTGATGTCAGCATTTTAATGAAGAATTATAATTATGTACTTGAAATATTTTTATGGTCTGCTATTGGCTGAATAATAAATATTGTCACATTGCCTCTGATTGGTTATCCTCAAGCCTACACCCCTTTTGAATGATATTATTGTAATTGAGTTTGGCAATAAACCCCCAGAGGAGTATTTTGAGCATACCAGCAGCGTCTGTGTATTTTCTTCTCCTCTCTCGATATATATCGGTATGAAATATCCTGATTAGGATGCTGGATAAAGTTCCTGGCGTGAGTGTCTGTTGGAACACTTGTCTAAATTTCAGTCTAATACATTTTGAGCCATTGACTTCCACGGCACCAACTAATACCCTTATATTTCCATCTGCCAAAACCCTCCAAGTTAGCAACTTCTGGTAAGCCCGGGTTATCCCGAATGGGGGTTATTTGAGTATGTCCTGTTACACCCTGAAGGGTCTTCGTCCTCTCTCATATTCTATGAAATTGGTGTACAGTGGGAAACTGTCTAGAATGTATCTGAAACTTATTAGTCTCAAGCACTGCACAAAGATTATCACATTGTATGAATTTTTTTTAGCATGTCTCGAGTAGATTTGTGATCATCTAGCCCCCCATCCCTGAAGATGTTGCAGCTGTGCCAAATAATAAATCCCAGGATTAGGGACCGCTAATCCTCCGTCCGTCTTAGAACTTTGCATGGTGTCTAATTTAATACGTACATGTCCACGATCCATATAAGATCTCTGAACAACCTACTGACTGTGATAAAAAAAACATTGGGGTATCCAAACTGGAGAGTTATAGAGAAGATAGAGAAATTGATGCATACACACCATCTTTATAAGATTAGCACGGCCCACTATAGATAAGGGCAACCCACACCAGGTGTCCAGTTTATTTCTAAATCTCACAAATAAAGGGTCTAAATTAAGATAATAATCTGTCAATACCGTTGAGATCTGCACTCCCAAATACTGACAGTTGCACATCTCAAAGGCAGCCGCTCACTGTCCAGAGCAATTAGGGGTTTTGATATAACTGAGTATTCCATACAATATTTTAGAATACAATTAGGTATTTAACCTCTTGGCGACATACGACGTACTATTACTGAAATGTCGCCAAGGGGAAGTATGGAGCACGCTCATGGGCTGAGTGCGCTCCATACTCAGCAGGTAACGGTTGTGTTACACAGCCGACACCTCACTCCGGAATCCGCCCGTTTAACACCTTAAATGCCGCGGTCAATTGTGACTGCGGCATTTAAATTGTTAGAATCAAGGGGGGTACCCAGGTCTGCCATCTTTGTACTCCTTTGAAGCTCTGCCTCTGGTAGGGCTTCAGTATGACGATATACTGCAATACAATAGCATTGCAGTATATCATGCAAGCGATCCAATGATCGCTGCTTCGAGTCTCCTAGGGGGACTAATAAAAAAAGTAAAAAAAGAGTTAAATAAAGTTTTTTTAATGTTTAAAAAAAACCCAAAACTATTAAATATTAAAAAAAAACCTTTTCCCATTTTTCCCCTAAAGTAATGTTAAAAAAATTAAAAGTTAACATAACTGGTATTGCCGCGTTCATAAAAGTCAGAAGTATCACAATATAGTGTTGTTTAAACCGCTTGGTGAACGCCGTAAAAAAATAAAATTATAAATCACGCAAATTGCTATTTTTTGAACACCATAGCTCTCCAAAAAATATAATAAAAAGTGATCAAAAAGTCGCATATGCCCCAAAATGGTATCGGTGAAAACTACAGCTCGCCTCGAAAAAATTAAGCCCTCATATTGCTAAATTGACAGAAAAATGAAAAAGTTATGGCTCTCAGAACATGGCGACACAAAACATTTTTTGTTTTTTTAGCAAATCGTTTTTTTTAAAAGTGGTAAAACATAAACCAAAACATATAAATTTTGTATTGCCGTAATCATATCAACCATCAACCAGTAGAATAAGGTGCATATTTTTACCACCTGATGGACGCCATAAAAACAAAACCCCCAAAAAAATGGCGTAATCACTGTTTTTTTTCCCATTTCACCCCACAAATAATTTTTTTAAGCTTCCCAGTACATTATACCATAGAATAAATGGTGCCATGACAAACTACAACTTGTCCCGCAAAAACCAAGCCCTCATACGGCTATGTCGACGAAAAAACAAAGAGGTTATGGCTTTTGGAAGGCGGGGAGGAAAAAAATGAAAATGTAAAAACTCCAGTTGGTCGTGTCTCCAAGGGGTTAATAGTTCCACATGGATTTAATTTACTAGCCTCCTTCTAATATATTAAAATCCTGCATAATATATCACCTCCTGAAACTAAAAGACAATTTAAAAAAAAAAAAAATTTAGACATCACGCTTCATAAGTCATCAGTTTCACTTCTGTATTTTAGAAGGTTTATCCATTTTTATGAAATACACGAGATAAAGACGTCAGCTGCTGGGTTTAGATGACCATCAGTCCCAAGACATAGGAGCTCACTAGCTATCCGAATCAAGAAATTAGGCATGGGGCAATGTCAGCTTACTGTAGCATTCAGAAGTAAAATTGACCCCAGATTTTAGTTGGTGTGTAAGAACATGGATGAACATTTTGGCATCAAATATTTTCTAGGTTATTACAACCACCCTGCAGTGTTGCACCTATCCCTTCTGCTGCCTGAGGCGAACAGTGAAACGGCACTCCCACACGTCCTATAGAATGATAGAGGACAGATAGCAAAAAACAATATAATTTTTATATTCACATGTTATAAAAATCTATTTTATACAAGTAAATATGATTTATAAAAATCCTGATCAAATGCTGCATAAAATCTGCATGTATATTACACATATTAATTGTAGATCTATTTGTGCACATTCAGTATCATAGACATGAATACTCACTGTGTGCACTGGAAGCACAGCAATAAATATGGAACCAGAACCAAGCTCAGTACATAAATACAGCACCAGAACAATGCTCAGTACATATATACAATATATATACAAGTCTTGCAAATGGTCCCTTAGTGTTATCCTGTTCCCAGTGTTCCCGTACCTGCTACCTGTATCCCGTGCTGCCTTGTTCCTGTGCCTTAGAAAGTTGGAGTCATGTTGTGCCACCGGTCACGCCTGCTGTGTTTCACCACGCCTGGTGTCTGCTGCCAAGGTCCCATCTGAGCCTAGCCGTTGCTACTGTCTGAACTACTACAGGTACCCTTGTGCTTGGACTATATATACATTGACTTGGTACACTGTTTGGCCAGCTGCTATCCCGCTACGGCAGTACGGCCCAGTGGGTTCACATACTCACAGATCGTGACACAACCCTATAGCTATGGATAGGATTGGATACAGTGGCTCAGTAGACAGTATCACACATGATAGGCTTAGATATAGGGCCCAGCTCTCTGACATTGCGGCTCCAGCGCTGGACCCAGGAAAGGTAAGTATAAGAATTGTTTTGCTTTTTTATGTGTTACTAATTATTTTTGTGTGTGTGTTTTTTTACAAGTTCGGTTGTTGGACTACTTCGAATTTGAGGACTAGTTCGATAACAGGGTTTTTTTTATTCTCAATAATTCGGATAACGAGGGTTGTGTGTGGAATTTTTATTTCAATAAAATATTTTTTCTATGTTTTTGTATTTTTCTAAACTTTATTACTACCACCGTAGTAATGGCAGCTGGCTAATTGACAACGTCCATTACTAAGGCGGGGCCTAATGTTAGGCATGAAGAGGCAAACACTAACCCCCATTATTGCACCCACTACCACCAGGGGTACCAAGAAGTGCCGGGTACGATCCAGTACCCGACCATCTGTAGTGATGGAGGGGCGCTGGTGTGGCCGCAGGCTGGTATTATTAAGCTTGGAATTGACAAAAACAGTGGCCATCCCCACCCTGGTAATGCTAGCCTGCTGGTATTTGGCTGGTTATAAAAATGGGGGAACCCCACTTCGTTCTTTCCAATTATTTATTAAATATTCTTTAAAAATTATGTGGGGTCCCCCCAATTTTTCATAACCAGCCAGATACAACACGGCAGCAGCAGCCTAGCATTACCAGGGTCGGAAGGGCCACTGTGTTTGGCCTTTTCCAGCCTCATAATGCTAGCCTGCGGCCGCCCCAGTGACCTGCCATCACTACAGATGGTCGGGTACTGGATCGTACCTGGCTCTTCCCTGCACCCCTGGTGGCGGTGGGTACCGGGGTAATAACAGGGGTTAGTGTTAGCCTTAGTGTTCACCAGCTAACACTAAGCCCCGCCTTAGTAATGGACACTGTCAATCACTCAGCAGCCATTACTAAGGCGGTAGTAATAAAGTTTAAAAAAATACAAAGACATAGAAAAAATAGGTTTATTGAAATAAAAAAAAAACACACAACCCTCATTAACCATTTTATTGATAATAAAAAAAGCCGTCATCGAAGTAGTCCTTGAATTCGACGTAACAAAACGACCGAACCTGTAAAAAAAACACAAACACAAAAAAAAACATTAAAAAGGGCCTCTTCACATCACCGCTGCCCATTGAGGGGTTCAGTCAACTGTGCTATTGGTTGTGTCAAGAACAACGGAACCCTGTCACCACTTAGACAAACGGAAACCTTTAGCAATGTTTCCGTCAGGGTCCAAAAAACAGTATCACACATGCACATGGGCCCTGTATCTAAACCTACCATATGTGTTAGACTGTGTTTACATCACCGTTGCCTTTCCGTTGAGGGGTTACGAAAACCTCAGACGGAACCCCTCAACGGAAGGGCAGCGGTGATGTGAACACAGCATAACACATATGGTAGGCTTAGATACAGGGCATATGTGCATGTGTGATACTGTTTGTTGGACCCTGTATCTAAGCCTACCACAAGGTAGGCTTAAAGGGGTTGTCCAGCCCCTAGTCCCTAAACATTGATGGCCTATCCTTAGGATAGGCCATCAATAGCTGATGGGTTGGGGTCCGAATCCCGAGACCCCCGCCAATCTGCTGTTTTGAAGGGGGTGCAGCGCTCGTACAAGCGCAGCTTCCCCTTCATTTCCCTCACTTGCTCACGCTGTAAATCGCTAACACGTCCGTGTCAGGGATTCACAGTGTGAGAGAGTAACCGGAATGAAGGGGAAGTAGCGCTCGTATGAGCGCTGCACGCCCTTCAAAACAGCTGATTGGCGGAGGTCCTGGGAGTCAGACCCCGATCTATCAGCTCCAGCAGACAGTGGTATTAAACTTACCCTGCTCTTCTGCCGCAGCGGAGGTCCTGACTCCATCCAGGGTCGGGATGTTGTGCGCAGCATATAGCGTTGTAACGTTATGCGCTGCACACAGCGCTGTGACGTTAGGACCTCCGCTGCGCTTCGGAACAAGGGAGGGATGTACTGTCAGTTACTATAGTAACGAGGGCCCGTGTAGTTTATTACAGGGACCCCAGTTACTATAATAACTTTATATTGATGTGGTGCGGGGTGGGCGCCGGCCTCCCTGGCTTCGTGGCCCGGTCGCAATTGCGACCGCTGCGACCCCTATAGTTACACCACTGATTTCATTCATCTGAATGGGGTTGTTCCTGCAGCAAGCACATGGATTTCTGCAAGTTCCATTTAGATGAATGGAACTGATTTTCAGTCGCAGAAACTTCTGCAACAAAATCTGCAAACTGAAAGTTTGCCATTGGTGGTTTAGTGGGGTAGTCTTCTGCGCTTGCTCAGCTATGGCTGTCACACAGCCGAACATTGCCGATGGAAAGCCGAGGAGCTGCTTGTGCAGCGGAGAAGCATTCCTTTTTGCTAATTGATTGTATTTTACTATCTTATTTATTTTAGCAGTGGGGACAATGAGCCATGAATATGATTGTGGGAATATCCCTTAAATAATTAAACAGCTTGGGTTATTCTTTACCAATAATGGAGGAAAAGTCATGGTCCCGACATCCATTTATATCGTGATCTATTGCTGCTCTGCAAACCAAAATATAAAGAAATTAACAGGAGGTTCTTCCTACACATTTTGATCACGCTGTATTGGGTCCCTACTCTATTAGGCTGGGTTCACACTACCTATTTTCAGACGTAAACGAGGCGTATTATGCCTCGTTTTATGTCTGAAAATAGGGCTACAATACGTCGGCAAACATCTGCCCATTCATTTGAATGAGTTTGCCGACGTACTGTGCAGACGACCTGTCATTTACGCGTCGTCGTTTGACAGCTGTCAAACGACGACGCGTAAAAATACAGCCTCGTCAAAAGAAGTGCAGGACACTTATATATATTATATGCAGGACACTTCTTTCAGACGTAATTTGAGCCGTTCTTCATTGAACTTAATGAAGCACAGCTCAAAATTTACGGCTGTCAGAGAAGCCTCGCAAAATGCGAGGAGGAGCATTTACGTCTGAAACGAGGCAGCTGTTTTCTCCTGAAAACAGTCTGTCTTTTCAGACGTAAATGCCTGCTATCGTGTGCACATACCCTTAGGTGCAATAACACATGTTAACCAATGCTGCCACAATACAGTACCCACAGGAGGAGTAACCCAGCACCCCTGATGCCAGGCTAAGCCCTCCTTGGCTCTAGGCCACATCCCCCCACAGGCACAGCACCAGAGCAATAAAGACCACCACACAAGTGAACAGATAAAAAATGCTCACCTTTCTATGTGGTCTCAGTAGACAAACTGAGAGCAAATAGGTAGAAACCCTTAGGGTATATTCACACAGTGCAGTAAAAACGTGGTTTATTGCCGTGATTGCCACAAAATTGCGACAAAAAGTACAAAATATTTTTAAATCTATTGCTGCTAAGCCAAAATATAAAATATTTGCTCTCTGTTTGTTCACTGAGACCACAAGGAAAGGTCGCTATGCGGTGTAAAGTCGGCTAAGCCCGTTTGATCAAAATGTAATCTAAGAAACTCATGGTCTGTTCTTATATTTTGGCTTAGCAGCAAACATCACTGTAGAAATGTATCTTTTTTTTCTCTTGTTGGTATATATTTCTGTTCTTCTCTTCTGTTAATGAGTTAAAACTCAGTTAGACAACCAATATGGCTGCCATTACAGCGCTACATTTGCGGTTTAGGACTCTGGGAACATTTGGTGATAACCGCTGTGGGAGCTGAAATGGCGGACAGAACTTGACAGAAGAGGACGACTCAAGGACTTTTATTTACAGGGGATTTTTTGAATATACCTAGTTAGACCAGTTATATTTCTTGTAGACATGTGAATGTTGCATTTCTAGTTTAGGTAAAATGTGACAGGAATGGAGCAGCTGCTGGGCCTCAGATCTGGTCTAACCTGAACCGTTTCTTCCCCAGTCGCCATGACACCCAGCACACGTCACCGTCACTCCCCACTCCTTTATTATGTTCTCTAGTTCTGCCTAGTCATGCTGGCTGAGCGCTCCACACACCACTGTGCCCGGCCGTGTACTGGGCAAACTCTGCTGAGTCACGTCTATCTGATCCCCTATAGTGGAAAATGTCTAATTATGTCACAGGTTTAGTGTTCTGTCCAAAGAATCTTGTTTACTGTTGCCCTAAAGGTCATGGACCCCTTACCAATTAAACCATAATACACTGGATTTGTGCTCAATGGTTATTCCCCATTCACATCCCTTAGAGGGATAAGTCGGGACTTCCAACGTATACCTCTGTTGGAAGGTGGCGGTGTATCCCACTGTATAAGCATACAGGGGAATATGTCGTTCGAACCCACCGTGCACAGCGCAACCTGAAGCACCGTGCCCGGGGAAGCTCCTGACATCTCTTTACATATATGGACAGTGATGTCAGTAGCTTTGCAATGCAGGAGCCCCCAGCCATTGTTTATGAAGCGGGGGACTCCGGGACTGGAGGAGACCCTAATGCCACTGTCCTTTTATAGACAGTTATGTCAGAAGCTTTCAACTACTGAATTCCCAGCCAGAGCGTCGTAATGAGGAAAGACTGGGCCCCATAGCAAACTTTTGACTGGGCCCCCCTAGGTGTCACACGCAGCCCCCCTTATAGATAGTGCCCCCTGTAGATTGTGCCATACAGCCCCACTGTAGACAGTGCTATATAACCACCCCCCATAGACAGTGTCACATTCCACTTGAAGATAGCGTCCCCCACCTCCATTGTAGATAGTGCTATACCAGCCCCCCTGTAGATATCACCACAAATCCACCCCTGTATATATTGCCATACAGCCCCTTCCTTGCATATAGTGCCCCACAGCCCCCATTAGTAAATAGTGCCACACACAGACCCCTGTAGATTGAACCACACACAGCCCCTTGTAGATAGTGCCACAGCTCTCCCCTAGTAGTGCCACAAAGCCCCTTGTATATAGTTCCACACAGCTCCACCTTGTATATAGTGCCACACAGCCCCTAGTATATAGTACCACCTGCTCCCCCTTGTATATAGTGCCACCCTGCTCCCCCCTGGTATATAGTGCCACCATGCTCCCCCTTGTATATAGTGCCACCCTGCTCCCCCTTATATATAGTCCACCCTACTTCCCCCTTGTATATAGTGCCACAATGCTCCCCCTTGAATATAGTGCCACCCTTCTTCCCCTCTTGTATATAGTGCCACCCTGCCCCCTTGTATTTAGTGCCACACAGCCCCCACCAAAAAAATTATATATTGTACTTACCTTGCCCCGTTCCCACGACGGACGGAGCGCTGCACAGGCTCAGGTCAGGGCACATGCGCAGGCCAGAGTGATGCAGTGATGTCATCACGCCGGCCTGCGCAGCGAGCCTTCCCAGCTCCTTATAGGCTGCAGACCTACAGTGGCCTGCAGTGTCAGAGCCGATTCAAGCTTTTCTGCTGCCTGAGGCGAAAATTGAAATGGTGCCCCCCAGATTTTGATTGACATCCCCCTGGCTGTTCTACATCACTACCAGCCTCCTCAAACTCTTGCCTGATGCGCCGTTGCCTCGCTGCCGGGTGCGTGCCAAAGTAGTACAAGACAGTGGCGCATCTGAGAAAGTTATGTCAGCCAGGGGGGTGTCAATCAAACATGGAAAGGTGGGTTTGGAGGCAGGACGATGTGACTCTTCAGGATAGCGGCACTACCCCATGACCCTTTAATGAGTAATTAGCATATAGTGTGCGCCGTTTTAAAAGTTAAAGTTGATTTTATAGATTTTGCTGCAACTGAAAAAAACATACATTTGGAAATATTGTCAGGTTATGCATTACCGTGTGGTGGCAGTTCAAGGGGTTAAAACTACCAGACACGTTCCCATTAAATATACAATGAATTCAAAACAATTCCATCTGACCTGCAATTTTGTTATTATAAATATATTCTATATAATTACAGCATCAGAACCAAGCTCATACATATATATGGCACGAGAGCCAAGCTCAATACATAATTCCAGACTAAAACCAAGCTCTGACATATATACAGTACCAGATCCAAGCTCAATACATATATACAATACCAGAACCAAGCTCAGTACATAAGTACAGCACAAGAACCAATTTCACTGCATAAATGCAGCACCAGAACCGAGCTCTGTACATATATACAGCACCAGAACAAACCTCAGTATATATATATACAGCACCAAAACAAATACAGCTCAATTTAGTGCAACCCCTGCCATATAGGTTTGTACGGTGAAAAACTACAGCTCCCAGCATATGCTGGGAGTTGCTGTTCCACAAAAAATCATATCATAATCAACTACCCATAAACTCGCTGCAGATCATACAGTGACTACATTACTGATTAGAGGCAGAATAAACATTTACATTAAGTGACTCACCGGTGACATCTAAGATTTTAGTTATTTTTCTCTTTTCTTCTCCATCCGGTCCAGACCTCTATGATGACTTCTCCTGGCCACAGCCCATTTCTGCAGTTTTCCGCTCAGATGTCTTCAGCTTCTCACTTTTAAAACATTTCTGCACTTATAAACGAAGATAAAATTCTCAACACCCCTAAATGTAATAGCGCCATACAATG